>NW_024962284.1:1582583-1821856 GCF_019238085.1 Lagopus leucura | reverse complement strand
AGGATAGGATAGGATAGGATAGGATAGGATAGGATAGGATAGGATAGAAAGCTAATGTCAGCAGAGTTATAAACGATGCACAGACTTATCAGCTTTTTAAGTATTATGTGTTAATTTTTTAATCCTGGGAGAGTAAGACATGTTTAGAGGAAACAAATAATACACTAGTGTATAACAGTAATGTTATCAATATTGTTTTCAGTAGTTATTTCTATAATGAATAATTGTCCACATTCTCTTCTCACAAAAAGCCTAATTTCAATTCAGCTGAAATAATCAGGAGTTGGCATCAGTACCAGGTGAAATGAAACATGATGCAGAAAATTTTAGCATGAACATCATTGCTAAGTAAGTGTTCATGTATTGGTCAGAAGCAAAGACAACCAGCCAAAAGCCATCCAGTGAGAAACAGTTCTGAAAAATCTCTAAGAACATTGGAGGGAGATTTCTGTAAATAACCCATTTTTATAGGTTTTTGACTGAGCTATTTTAATAAGTGAATTCATTCAATTTTTCATATTTAATTTACGTCTTATTCTCAAAATTTTCCACAGCAAACCTCTGAATTGGGTCTAAATATAGCATAATCCATTTTGAGGACCATGAAACCAGCACAGCAGTTTACATTTCTCTTGCCTAAAATTTAGCATTGTTAAAGCAAACTATACCTTCAGCTAAAACATTTAATTCAATTTTTATAGGTTTTTGACTGAGCTATTTTAATAAGTGAATTCATTCAATTTTTCATATTTAGTTTACGTCTTATTCTCAAAATTTTCCACAGCAAACCTCTGAATTGGGTCTAAATATAGCATAATCCATTTTGAGGACCATGAAACCAGCACAGCAGTTTACATCTCTCTTGCCTAAGATTTAGCATTGTTAAAGCAAACTATACCTTCAGCTAAAACATTTAACAGTGATAGAATAATAGCATCACCAAGGTTGGGAAAGACCTCCAAGATCATTCAGTCCAACCATTCACTTACCACCAATGCCTCCCCAGTAAAACATGCCTCTTAATACAACACCTAGAAGTTTCTTGAACACCTCTGGGAATGGTGACTCAACCACATCCATCCTCCAGGCAGATGAGCACTGCCTGCCAACTTGGTGTCATCTCCAAACTTACCGAGGGTGAACTTTAATTCATTTTTTGACCTTACCTTTGCTGCTAGTACACTGACAAATGGATTTGCTCTTTCCCAGGTGTTGTGCACACAGCGGTTACAAATGAATATGCATTTCATGATCCATTTTTAAGAGAAATTCTAGCAGATCTAGTGGTTGGCAACTGAGTCCACGGAGGTTACAAATGAATGGTCCCTTCCAACCTATGCCAGTCTATAATTCTGTGTGTTTCTTTAAATCATACAATCACATGTGTTACTTCTAATACATTTTATTTTCCCTGTGCACAAGAAGATGCCAAAATGTTGTTCTTAAAAACTTTTTATCTCCTTTGGAAAAAAAGTTTTGAGTTTAAAATCCTAATTATGCCGTTAAATGCATGCCTGTAATACCAAGTCACTTTGGACTGAGGATAGCATAAATATGCCTTAAAAATTATGATGCAACTCTTTTCTTCTATTTATGGTAGCTGTCTACTGAACCCAATGGAAGTTGATATCACTTTCAGATAAATGTTATTTTTTTAGGGGGGAACGTGAAACTGTAAAATCCCAAAGTAAAGCTCAAATAATGACCTTGCTTGTCAGGAAGGAGGTTTTCACTACAACCCTGCAAATACAAGTATTAATTTTTCTTCTTTTTTCATGTCCCAAAGAACATGGACATACTGAAACATACTAGAGCATGTATGCATGTGGACAGAAAATGCTCATTCACAAGGACTCTTTCCCTTCTTAGAAATAGGAATCTGGAACTTTGGGCCAAGATCACAGGGGCAAATAGAAAACATAACAGCATACTACTGGACAGAAGACCCACACTATTCTTACGAGGCACTTGCTACTTCCAGGCTGAATTGGAAGCACTTTTCCTGGAAATCTCTGCACTAATATAGGTGATACGTACTGATGATTCGTTACACAGCCCAGTGCTCGGAAATCTGCTGCTGCTTTCAGAAGAGATAACAGTCATTTACAAATTAGGCAAATAAACAAAAGGAACCCCGTAAAAATGTCTGAAAACCGTACTTTTTGGTAATAAGGAATATCTTGTTTTAAACATACGAGTTCTCAGTGTTATTTCTCAAGGCAGTATCAGGTTTTCAGATGGTCCGGGGTGTGTTTGCCTCGTGTTCTGCCAGCGCATTTTTCACCATCGTGTTGAGGCTGCTGCTTCTGCCCCCAAGTGGTAAAAACCACCAGCAAATGACGAGTGAAATCTTTGATTTTCTAATAGCATACCACATTTCATGTGAAAACAAAGCAGCAGGTGGTTAGAAGTTAGCTTATATGGCTACTCCATGACATGAATTTTTCCAGTTGTTCTACACTGAGAATGTCCTGTTTTCCTTTTCCCAATTCTTTTGTAATATTAGCAACAAAGCAATCCTCTAAAAGAAATTCAGCCAATAGCAAATGTCTCTTAGACTGCCAGAGCAATTACACCGGTATTTTAAAATGTTTATTTATTTATGCTGCGTATCTGCACAGAAGTTCAACAGTATAGAATTCAACACTATAGAAGTGTTTATCTTGAAAGTAGATCCGGGTGCTTATCTTTCTGCCAAATAATATAGGAACATCTGCTCCTTTCAATTCCTGTACTTCTTCATGAGTTAAATGCAAAGGACCCCTGAGGAAGTCGAGCCATCTGTCACACTACAGACAGAAACGCACCTACCTCTGAGGGTGAAACGGAGTAAGAATTCTCTCAGAACACAGACGAGCCATGCAACACTTGGTGAGTGGGATGCAAATACCTACAATGAATCTTAGCCAAGGACTGAAGCATATTATCTTTTGCTAATATGATGGGAATCTTCTTTTACAACATTAATCTACCACTTTATTGTGCCACGTTATACATCGTTGGTTGGTTTAACGGCACAGGGAGGCTTTTACACAAGAGTTTGATTCTTAAATAATCAGGTCTGTTTTCACTCCTTGGAATACCTTGACATACATGTATCAATTGAAGAATTTATGATGATGCCTGTTTATTGCTAGAATTAGAAAACCAGAAACATCTTTTCTGAAGTTGCAGTAATACCTCTCTTTTCTTCTGACTTGTCTCTTAAAATTATTTTAAAATGTATTAAGAGAAGTACTGAGAGGAATTGCTGTTGATCCAGATCACAGCTTTGAGCAGCACTGCAGACATTCATTTAATAGAATAGCTATTAAAAATAAATCAAAAGTAACTTCACATGCACCATTTGTACAGGAAACTATTGGTGGTTTAAGAAAAAAAAACAAACAAAAAACAGTTCATCATATGTATTTGAAAAATAGTTGTGCTTACCATAGCAGGGAACTGACATATGGGTTTGTGGGCAGACTCTTAGACTGCAGTGTTGAGTCTGGGATTGATATTCCTGCCTGAATTTGTCACTTCATTTTTCCATGCCTCAATTTTTATTGTTTTTTTTTTAATATATACAGAACATGGAGAATAATTCTCCCTTATGTCAAATACGGGCTTATTGACAGACTTAATTAAATCATAGTACAGAAAATGTTGTGTGGGAGGAATGTATGGAGAAACTGTTACATTTAATGCAGCTTCTTAACAGAGAAAGTCACATGTAAAACTGTAATTAGTAATCTATACATACAAAGCATAATTTTCTGGTGATAGAAACAGCCAATATGTTTCATCTTCACCACTGAGCTCTGCAGAATAAGTTCTGGTGATTTAAGGACACTTGTCTACTTTCTACTGCTATTTCCTAGCCCTTCTGTGTAGAAAAGTACTGAAATGGTTTGTATAACTGCACCAATCACTGGTTCAGGCTGTGACTTAGCATTTCCACTACAGGTTCTTATGTCAAATCTTTGCATCTGCATCAAACCACGCAAATTTTTGGCCTCTTCTCCCAGGCAACAAACAGGACCCGCAGAAATGTCCACAAGTTGCACCAGGGGAGGTTTAGATTAGACATAGGGAAAATCTTTTTCTTTCAAAGTGGTCAGGCACTGGAATGGCTGCCCAGGGAGGTGGTGGAGTCGCCGTCCCTGGCAGTGTTCACAAGGTGTCTGGATGAGGAGCTACGAGAGATGGTTTAGTGCTTGTGGTAGCAATGGTAATGAGAGGACAGTTGGACTAGATGACCTTGTGGGTCCTTCCCAACCTTGTGATTCTATGATTCTATAAATCCAAGGAAGCAATGCCAGCATATCCTTACCTTACTAATATTTTAATTGAAGATCCCATCATTTTACTTAAAATATACAGTCAAGCACCACTGATTGTATGAACACTGGAGTGATCTGACTTTCTGAGCCACCATTTTCCTGTCTTTAGTAATGCCAGCCTCCCACTAGCCCTTCTCCAGCAGGCCCTGCAGGATCTATGCGAACTCGAGACCTCCCATGCATGTTCCCAAATGCTTTCCTGCCTGTGTCTTTAGTACTGTCATGTCATCTCTATGCCTTTTTCCTCTCTCTCGCTGTCTCATTTTTTTTTCTTTACAAAAGTACTTCTGGTAGACTTCTTCTCTGGAACTTAGAGGGAAGTCTTAACTCCGGAACTTCAAAGTTTCTGGAAAATTTGGGAGGAAAATGTTCAAAAATATCGATGAAGGGAAAGAACAAGAACTGCAAGTCTTATTTTATTAGAAAGCTGGATTGAAACAACCAGCTTTCATTACTGTGGTTTTTGTTGATCTCAGAAATCATTACTGTATAGGAACTGTTGAGTCATGGCCTGAACCACTGATTGAGCATCTGGAGAAAGGAGCTGGTCAGCCCCAGGAGCACAGGTGAAGGCAATTCAGCTATATGAACAGAAGGGTTGGAGCCTGGCTGCGCCTCTCTTTGACCCCATTTAAGGCTGACTGCCATTGAGGAAGGAGCTCTTCCTGGAATTCCTCCTTTGTTAAGCTTTCCCCTGTGAGCCTAGAATCTTCTGATATAGGTGAGCAGTCTTTTTCCCTTCCTTTATAGTACCTCTCTATTGTGTCAGTCCTTCCATCATCATACCTTTGTTTTAACTCCTTTCTCATTAAATTGGTCTGTACAGCTGCTACAACTGTGAGTGGAAGTTATCCTCAATACATCTTTTGAGATTCTTTGCTTTGTACAAACCATTAAGTTATCTCCACTTTGATCCAACAAATATCTAAAAATTGATCCAACAAATATTTAAAAAGTTAAGTACTCGATATTTTCTTTGGACAATATGTTCGTGGTTTTGAAGGCGTAGAAGCTCATGTTACTCTTCTTACCACAACATATAAAGGAAAACCAATAACTTCAGAGGTAATATGAGCTCAGGGAAGGTCTTCCCCTTGCTTTGCTGAATGCGTAAGCTGTTCCTCCTTCCCAGAAAGCCTTGGGACAATGCATATTTTAAGATAACAAGAAAACCTTTGCTTTATTTTAAGGCACTGTTGACTAGATCCATGTTAATTACATTGTGTTCTGTGGAGCGTGGGGAAGATCGGGGTATCACATAGCCAGCTTGTTGCCAAGGCATCAGACATCTGTGAGCTCTAAATGTAACTAAAATATCAATTCCTGAATTAAGAGCCTTTTTCTGAATGTCAGAAGGAGTATCTTCAAACTTAGACTCCCATGTGCATTTCATTTTATAATCTGGTGTTTTGGTGTAAACATACATTTTTTTTTTCTTTTTTTTTTTTTTTTTTTTTTTTTGTTATAAATACATTGTCACATACCTGGTAGATTAACTACTTGATTCCACCAGAGGAAGCTGTGATTCCAAGTATATTGTGTAGTGCCATGGGGTGATACGAACTTTTACAGCTGTATTAGAGTGGCACTGCTCTGGCAGGAGCAGGCTTTGTGGACACAAATTGAAATGAGTATTGTGTTTCTGGATCCCTATTTAGCATGCTAATTTTATGTATTTACACACAGGATTAAGGTTATGCACGCCCACTTAGTTAAGAGTGTTGTTCTGATTCACTTCCAGGTTTGTCCTTCTCCTTCCTTCCCAGGCTCCTCTGAATGCAGTGAGCCACAAACTGAAATGTTTCAAGGAGTCCTTCTGGCTGACTCAATTCTGTCTGTGTCAAACGGAGCCTCCTGCATATGTCTTATCTCATCTCTGTGTTCCCAGTTTGGATATTTTTAGCTATGCCAGGTCTTCCACAAGGGAAGTGCATGGTAATTCCATGTTTACTGGTCTTACTAAACTTAAAAGTTCCAAATGTTCAAGAGACTTAGTCTCTACCTTCAGCCCTTACCAGGTTCAGGCTTTGCTCCTCTGTCTCTTAAGTTGGCATTTGTGTTCCAGAAGCCAGAAAGAGCTTTTCTGCCCTTTGTTTTTCAGCCCAACAGCCCTCATCTGAACAGCTGATGTCTACACACGAGTCTCTGTGGCCTTCTGCTGCACCATGTCTAACTATTACAGCTCATGTTCTGTAGCTGAGAAACTTACTGTCTATTCCTGTGGCAGAGGCTTTCTGGCTGCTTCCTTTTGAACCTTAAGGGCACTCTCTAATGGGGAGGTCTTAAATAGCTTCTTTTCTCACTCTGGGAGAAGCGATCAGTTTCACCATTAATGCTATCTCTGTACACTGCAGTGTATGAGCCATGAATGCTGCTCTATTTGCTAAAGACAAATATAAGAGTGTAGACAGATCTTACGAGGCAGTGCTCCTTATTCTGTTTTAGTGCTACATAAATTTCTCACTACAGTAGAAAATAATAATTTAAAGGAGGAAAAGGACAACTGTCCAAGTCTCTGCTTGGGCTGCATTCCTCCCTAACTCAGCAGGAGGCATGTCTCAGCAGAGTAACAGTAAAGGAATTCAGGATTTGGCTTTCTGCATGGAACTAACCTTAATGTGCACATTGCATTTTACCAGCAGTCTGTCTTTAGCTAACAGCCCCTCGTACACAGAATCACATTCTCTACAGCCTGCCTGAAGAAGTGATGCTAGGTCCTCAGAAGTTCTCTCACCATTTTGTTGTTCTAAAGGCCTATGAGGGGTATGTATTTCTTACAAACTAAGCCTGCTTTATTAACAAAAAATATGCATTACGCCACAGTCAAGCAAAAACCACAACTGAAATGTGCAGAAATATGAAAGAATACGAGCACAGTTCTATGCTGTTTGCCAGGTGTCCTAAGATCACACCCAAGGGGCTGCAGCTAGGTAATTAATTTTTGTAACACATAACTTGTTAAATTTAGCTGTTCACTTTCTTGTTCTCTCACTTAATATTTTCCTCCAGTTCCAAACTGTAGGTCTTAATTTATATATAAACTCCTGTAAAATCACCAGGGCTATTTCCAGAACAAAAAAGTAAATTGTCTTATAGTCATCTGAATCATGCTATGAGTTTTCTGCACGGATGCCTTTTTTTCCCCTTTATCATGCTGAACTGGAGACTTGATCTAATGTGTCTGCCTTTCTGAAGATATAATTAGAAGGGGCTAGAAAGTCAGCAGCTGAGTCCTTCTCCCACCACGTTCTTCCTCACCATTTTCAACCCTGATGCCAAAAATCACATTTAGCTCTAGATTTTAGATGAGGATTAGTGCACTTTCAACTTCCCTGTTGCAGATTTAGCTTCCCAAACCAGAATTCGTTGTATCAGCTGGGATAGCTGGTGATTTTGTTTGTGGTGTTTCTTTCTTGTTTAACTAATTATTTAGGAATTACTCATACATTCAGTAAAAATGGGTCTAAAACTTCCAGTTTATCCACATACTTATATGTTGGTACATATTCTTTTCTTTCTTGATGTCTTATGCATTCCAAAGGGCTGAGCATGTCATAATCATTTCAATGGTTACCTTCTGTGGTCTTTGGATTGGCATGGTTCGTGGTGTTTTGACTTTCTATTAGGAATAATAATACAACAATCAAAGCTCAGAAATAACCACATTCCCAAACTGGATGGCTGGAAAGAAAATAGTCTCCAAAAATGCATTCTGTTGGTAACATCTTCTTCACTTCCAAATTCTCCTCCACTGGGAGGCCCCATGGCTCATGGAAACACCTTTCCCTGGAGGTATTTTATGTTTAATAAAAAATCTCCACTGAATCCCCGAGTTCAATCCAGCTCACGTTACTGCATCACTGGTGATGGATCAATCCGCTCTGCTCTCACAGATGAATTTTCTTGACAAACTGCCAACTTCTTTCCATTTACGACAAGGATATGAATCATTCTCAGAATGCTGTGTGCTTCATCACCAGTACACGTCATAAATCACTGAGAGGTAATTTTGCATCTGGTTAACATTACACCTAAGGGTTTCGTGCAGCACGTGCCATTGCAGTGTGTATGGGCATCTTTCCTTCGCTCATGTCTTGTATTGTGTTTTCCAAAAGGCTTCATAAATTGATTGCTTGTCTTTCAAAAGCTGCCCCATACACTACAGCACTTTTAATAGACCTCAAAATGATCCATGTTAATCCTTTTTCACTAAAAGGATGGATGACTAATCATGCATCCTGAAGGAAATGGGAAACTATCTCCAGAGAGGGAGGAAGAGAGCAGGATTCCCCTCATAAGCCTGAGTGGAGTATAGAAGAGGTCAGATGGTATAAACAAAAAAACCCCTCAAGTTTCTCTACTGAAAGTCCCTCTCAAGGAATAGGATCTTTAATACAGTAGGAATTTCCCATGATTTCTAGCTTTTTTTTGTCAGAAATATCTACAATGAAGCACGTTCTGGAATTGCTTTCCCACACCCCTGACAGGTTGTCAGCCTGAAAACAGACCAGAACTAGAACTTTCTTGGGGTGGTGAAAGCTGTTTTTATTTCACATACATATGCCCTTCCACCCCCCCACCAAATTCTTAATGCCTCATCTTCCCCTGTAGTAGGGTGATAAAAAGTTACAGCTCCAGTGGTTCTTGTGTATACATAAATGTTTAATATCAACAGAAGTGGGATGTCCAGTGTATGGAACAGCTGAATTAACCTCTTCCTCCAAGCTTTTTATTAATCTCTTTTGTCAAGGATTAGAGGGATAGAAAGAGATCACCTTCAAAACTAAAATAATTGCAAACAGTTGATAACATTGACAGACATTGAGGCCAATTTCCAATACACTTAACACTTAAGCATAATTTTTCTTGCTATTTGCCACTTCAAGAGAAATCAGGTTCAGAAATTCATAGTTTTCTTTGTATCAGGAAAGAGTTCTGAGGAAAATGAGCATGTGTAGCTCAAGTTTTGGAACTGGTGACCCAGTCTGGCAGAACAAGGTGGGAAACTGAGAATGTCAAGAACCACAAAGCTTCTTGTCTTTGATGATAACAAAATATAATGAAAACTTGTGTTCTTAGTATTTTAAGCCTTTCCCCAAAGCATACTTAATTGCCTATTTAGAAATCTTTGTATGGTTTAAAGCCTTTTTTCAGTTTCAAAACAGGTCAGTAAGACCTCTATTTCATGAAAAGTCTTATTTTTTAAAAATTGGGTAACCAATCAGGAAAGAAAGCCAAAGGAATGATTCCAAAAGTGGGGATTCAAAATATCCTAACTCGTGTCACTGGCATTTTTAATAGTACAGGTGAATACGAAAGCAATAAAAGAAATAAATAAACATATTTTGATGAAGAGATCAGTTGTGAATCTTAAAAATAAAATTTTGAAATCATAATATTTATCAAGGTTTTGGTTTTTCTGCTTTCTCTGCTCTTTGGCTACTTTACTTCATTCCAAATCACAGAATATTCAGGGCTGGAGATCAACAATTCTGTCACCTGAAGTCATTCTGTATGATCCTCAGAGTTCCCTGAATTGGTATCTTCAGAATACAAGCATTGGTGTCAGTATATGGTGTAACCCCATCTCAGAAAACAGATGGGGTTTTGCTGCTGGCTTCATGGCATGGAATGTTTTCATCTCTACCACTGTGGGAGGATGGAGTTATAGTGGATATACATGTCTTCAGCTTTTGACTTCTTCGAATTGTGCTGTTACATAAAGAGGAAGCCAGTCTGAGAGCAACCTGTTCTCAAAAATCCCCTCAGATATGGAGCAGAAGAAAGGATTGATGCAAGCATTTAGGCTGCACGCTGCCATCCTCAGAAAATATCCACCCACTCAATGGGTTTTCTGGCAATGGATCGATGCTCTCAAAAAGAAGCAAGTCATTCTGCACGAGTGTTACAGGAAATAAAGGAAGGCAAAACTGATCAGAGTGGAGAACCCAAGCTTGGTGAGTTTATTCCTAAGAAAGTGAGAGAAGGGCTCCACTTAGCAGTCTCCTGCTGCTGCTGCAGTTACACCCAGGGAGAGATGGAGGGCTAGAGAGCTGTAGCTGCAGATCAAACATTTTTGTTGTCTGCAGATGTCTGAAAAACTGGCACATCTCTCAGTGGTTCTCCATTTTCCATACAGAGATGTGAGCCCTATGGACAGGAGGCCTGTGAGCAGTGTCCAAGAGGGCATCTGCAGCTCCATGAATCTGTGTCTGTTTTCTGTCCAAATGCAGAAGCATAAAGTATGATGTATCCACTTTACCTGTCAGAAGTCTCCTCTCTGCACTGCAGCTAACATGAACATCCCACAGTTGGTTGGATTATTATTGCCAGTTTTGAGAAGAGACTTCTGGTGGGACTGTATTTTTTGGGGTGTTCTGCATTTTACTGACAAATCTGATCAAAAGCATTAAAACCAACAGAAATTTTCCTATCTAGTGTTTTGGATTGGCCTTGCTGGAACATCTCTAGACCAAACAGCATACTTTAAGAATGTAGCAGTAAAAGAATGTATTCTTTGAAGAGTACATTGACCCTATATTATTTACTTTTCCTGTACTCAATAATATCAGTCCTTTTCCTGTACAGAGACTTAATTATACAGCTTCAGAATGACAGAAAGTATTGTGCATTTGTTCACAAATAATTGGCATTTGTTTCAGAGTTAAATAATTCACCACAATGACCCTCTAGGAAGTTGTAACTATTTTCTCCATAAACAAAACTGAAGTTACCTGACTCAGCATTTGCCCCATCCTCACCATATGCATGAAGCAACCTGTCCTTGTGCCCAGGAGTGAGGCAAAATACCTTAAGGAGGCTGTGTGAATCCATCACTGATATGTGGAAGTAAGTGCAGGAGAATAGGGGGTGCCCTGCACACAGGGAGGTGTCTTCTTTCTTGATTGATGTTTGAAGCAGAGTTTATCCTTGCATTGAAAGTAAAAGCAAATGCTCCAAAACCTTCCTTTGCATTTGATTTCTTCCAGCTGCAAAAGTAGAAGGAAGCCTGCTTTTCCCTTTCCATTGAATCAACCTCTTAGATACTTCATTTCAGTTCCTGTCTTAACTGCCAATAAAAAAAAAGTAGCCAATAACTTGCTATTTTTACATGGATACCCAGCAAAAGCATAATAAAAAGGCTCTGAGCAGTTTATAGGTATACCATGATGCACACAGAATCTCAGTGTTCCTGCTCTCAGAGCATGAGCCTTTTCCATTGATAAATCTTTGTAAAAAATTGCCTTATGATGGTGTAGAAGGCTGCCTCACTAAAAAGAATGGAAAAAGGCAGAGGGATGGTGTATGGGAACTGCTGAATCACAGCCTGAACCTCTGATTGAGGGTACTCTGAATGAGTCAGCCATGGGAGCGCAGGTGAAGGCAATTCAGCTGTGCTGCCAGAAGGGGTGAAGCCTGGCTCTACCTCTCCTAGACCCACTTAAGAGCTGGCTACCAGTAGGGAAGGATCTCTTCTGGAGTTCCCTCCTCTAGGGTTTTGCAGTGAGCCCAGGATGCAGGTAAGCTTTCTATCTGTTCTCTTTTTGTTATTATAACCTGCTTAGCCAAACTCTCTTGTTTATTTCATAGTTATAACATCTTTTTATTCATTGGTTATACGTATAGAAAGTGTGCTTTTCCCCAGGACAACTCCATGCTACACCTGACATCTGTCAATGTTTCTCTGGCCTGAACATACACACAAGCTACAGAGGCACTGAAGTGCTTGAAAGTATCATTAATAAAGGATGGTTTGGTTCTTGGCTGACACATAAGAAGTATTTCTTGAGAAATTCTATTTCATAGAAGGGCTTGGGTTGGAGGGGACCTCAAGGATCACGAATCTGCAGCCTCCCCATTTAGTACCAGACCAGGCTGCCCAGGGCCCCATCCAACCTGGCCTTGAACACCTCTAGGGACAGGCCATCCACAGCCTCTCTGGGCAGCTGTTCCAGCACCTCACCACTCTCATAATAAAGAACTTCCCCCTGATATCCAACCTAAATCTTTCCTCCTTCAACTTTAAAGCACTTCCCCTTGTCCTGCTATTTTCCTGCCCTCCCAGACAGTTGACTCCCCTCCTGTTTATAGGTGCCCTTCAGGTACTGGAAGTCTGAAATGAAGTCACCCTGCAGCCTTCTCTGTTTGAGAAAGAGAAATCCATGTGTATGATAACTGTTGAGTCACAGCCTGAGCCACTGATTGATCACCTGGAGAAAGGACTGGGTCAGCCCTGGGAGCACAGGTGAAGGCAATTCAGCTGTGTGACTGGAAGGGTTGGAGCCTGGCTGCACCTCTCTTAGACCCCATTTAAGGGGCAGGAGCTGGGGAAGGAGCTCTGGTTGGAGAGCCCTCCCTCACGGAGTTTCTCCCTGCAAGCTTAGGTCCTCAGAGATGGGTGAGCATTCCTTTTCTGTTTGTCCTTTTGCTACTCCTGTCTTGCTTTTCAACTGCACTAATCCTTCTCACTGTAACACCATGAAAGGAAGTCTTTGCTAGCAGATGAGTGGAAGTGTTACCTGGCACATAGAGTTCAGTATTTAGTAATACTGCCACTTCTGAGGAAGTCAGAAAAGCTGTCGTGGCACAGTGGCAATCCTTATGAGAGGGGAAAGCTGAAAATGCTTTTTGCTTGTAAAGCACTAGTATCTTTGTTACAGCAGTGTGGAGTCTTGACACCTTACAGTACTGAACTGCTGGTTCAGCTGGTGGCACATAATTAACGATTTCCATCACGTGGTGAGCTGTATTTATGCAAATCTCTTGACCCACTTTTACAGGCACACATACATAAATAGAAACAGGTCCTTTATGTATTTACAGCTCTGTTTATAATTCTTGAACTTGTAGATCTAATTAACAGTTCCTTAGGTATTCTCCTGTTGAAAACAGCTGTTTTTAGTTTGATTGTCCCACCATTTCTTGTTTGGCCTTTAAACACAGCAGTTTCAGGCTGGCTGATTAAAGACATCACTCAGAGAAGTAACCCAATGATGTTTTACAGCAATTGCTCTGCCTTTGGACTGTATGCAATTGGATCAGAGCCTGATACCAGGGAACAAAGAATCATTCTAAAAAGAGTAGTTTAATATCTTTATTACCGCCTACAATTAATGGTTCTGGTTAAATTACACAATATCTTGAAAAGCCAGCTGAGTTTATATCTCCATCTTTATTCCAACTTAGCTTAGATAGATATGCAACATTTGCTGGGGTTTCTATTCACTTTTGGCAGTGACTGTAGATCTACCATGTAGTGTTGCTAAGTAATAGCTGCGGGCCTTCAGGCCACCAGACAACAAGGCTCAGGCAGCCAGCACCTGGAACACAAAACGTGCTTCTGACTGCTTAACAGCACTGCCTTGCTAGGAGTTAAAAGAGGAATTACAAGGAGTTAGACGCTTACTAAATGCTT
This sequence comes from Lagopus leucura, assembly GCF_019238085.1. NCBI lineage: Eukaryota > Metazoa > Chordata > Aves > Galliformes > Phasianidae > Lagopus > Lagopus leucura. The sequence goes on along the minus strand of NW_024962284.1, from coordinate 1,808,116 downwards.
TAGATTGACTCATTTCTGACTGAGAAAGCATAGTCACTAGTTGTTGCAAAGGGAATGTGCATATGCGTCTTCCAAAAATTGATGTGGAGGCTGAATTTCACATCCTACTCAGCTCCCTGCACATTTCTCAGTACACATGCTTATGTAAAAAAAATAATAAAAAAAAAAGCCAACTTCCTGAGCTGCATCTGAATGATGTAAGTGTGGGGAATTTAAATGATTATTTAAAACCAGAACAAGATTTAATATAGCTATTCCTTTTTATGGATTCTGAAACTGTGCTGCAGAGTGACGACCCTGGGCATGCGGGTAGACAGACAAGAATAGTAGCTGAGGCTCATTGTCATTACAAATTAATTTAATTACCAAATAATTTCTTGATTACTTGAAGCGTCAATATGGTAATGATCGCATATGTATTTTTCCTTTTACTTCTTTCCATGTGTTTAGGGAAGGAAGCATTTCACATCTAAGCAAGCCCTTTGGTAGGGTTGCATTTGCTCTTCCTTTATCCAGTCTCTTTGCCAAACCACAGGTTGGTCCACCTAGTGACCTGTCATTCTAGCTCTGGTTACATCTGACATGAAATGTGCAGATTTCAAACTTTGGGTTACGATTTCCTTTGAGGTTGCTGCTTTTTTTCCTCCATGATTCCACCTGTGAATGGGGTTACATGTGCCACCATCCTCAGAGGTGTTCCAGAACCATGGAGATGAAGGATGTAATCAACAAGCGTGGTGAGGAGGGGATGGAGTTCAACTTGGGGATCAGAGATCTTTTCCGACCTTAATGACTTTGTTATGTACTGTTTGTACTGTACCTTTCACTATACCATGGCCTTCTAACATGAGAAACTTTCAAGGCTAAGTTCACTCATAAGGTATCCTATACTCATTCCATCACAGTTGATGTGCACTGCTTACAATGCACGTAGAATTTAGCCCACATTTCCCTTGCTAAGTAGTTTCTTAAGGAAATGTAAGGCAACAAAATTACACAGTGTGGCCATCGTTTCAGATGGTGGCCAGATGAAGGTTTTCTTACCAAGTTTCTTACTCAGGCTACTGAAATTACTACTGTAGGAAATCTGTACGCAGCACCCAAATATCCCACACGTTGAGCTGCAGAAATCTGTACAAGTATTCTCCTCTGTGAGGCTCTCTGGGCATATTTCACTTGAAGAATTCTTGGCATTTTCACAAACAAGTTGACAGCATATTAAAAATAAACACTGCTTTATTTGCCAGGTTATTAAATGTACATGTATAAGTTAGCTGAATGCAATGTTTAAAAAATTATTCCAACATTAGTGTATCATATATACCAGCAACATATGTAGCAGACAAATGCCACTTTGATTACATGACAGTATGAGTCAGAACAGTACAGAAGTCCATGGATTTTTCACTCTTTCCCACTGTTTCCAGCTGATAGTATTACATAAAAAACCTAAAAATAATAATATCTTCTAGAAAAAAACAGCATAGTGTTTTATAGTAGCACTCATTTTGCAGTCATTTGCTCGGATCATATCAACCTAATACATAAATACTAGATTTCAACTGAAAAAAAACAATAATCCCTGATTGTATGACACTTGAAAGGCCAATTTGATTTTTTTCACTAATTCTAACGAAGCAATCTGCTGTAGCTTTACCTGCTGCAGTTCCAATGTGGAAGTAACTTCCCTTTGGTCAAAGGACACTTTCAGATGCGTACTTTGAACATCTCAAAACCCAATCTTTTAACGATAACTACATCCTCAAACTGACCAGACCATTTTTCTGTTTTTGCCACTTTTTGAGAGCGCTTCAGGAAGCAGGTACTTAGACCATTATCATCCTTCTAAGTGTGCCAACAAGCTTTTGCCAAAACACTGCTGAATGACAAGCAAAGGCCAACTGTTACACAAACAGGCTTCGGATTTCTTTGTGACATTTGCTCTTAGTATGACAATGCTCATTCTTGCCAACAGTTTTCTATTACACCATGAAGTAATGCTGTGGAGTGTAAGGATAGATTCCTTCATTGCATATTTTAGAGAAGTAGGTCCCAGATTTTTTCATTTTTGCTGCAAAAGATATTTCTACAGCATCAAATAGGAAATGATGTCAAAAAACGCATTTGGAAGAAGCAAGAAGTGGAGGCCGAGCATGAAATAAAATTCAGGGCCTTTGCATGGGACTTCTGAATATCAGTGCTGTTTCCTGAGCTCAGGAATTTCCTTGTTCTTAATCTTGCTTTTTAATTGCAAGAATCGTTCACAAGACAGCAATTTTGTTGACAACTTTTTGAGTGCAGTAACTTGAAAGGACACTTTATTTATTATAGGACCTAAAGAAGCTAATGTTCCATACACAGGAATCTAAAGCTGAATTTTCAACTTTTTTCAGTTTCAGGCAGATGTGTATATTTTGCATTAAAGTATCATTTTGCATCTCATTACTTTACTATCTGAAGCAACAGTTTGCTTTGCTAACAGGAGAAAACAGAACCATGAAATCTAAATTAAGCAGTTTAATTAACAGTACATATGTAAGAAGCAGCAAAGTGCTTGCAGTATATAAGTTCTGGTGTCACTTACATAATCATGGTGACTGATATTTTTCTTTGGCTTACATATTAAGCAGCAGAGCTAGCTTACTCATACATGCATTCCTGCAGTAAATCCATTATTTCAAATGTATCTGAATATGTCAGAACACGGTCAGTTCATCATAAACGTGAACTACCAAGATGCTTGATCTACTAAGTCAACTTACAGAATAAGCTGAATAACTTACAGAAATGGAGAGAAATGTACATCTGCTTCAAATCCTTGACTGGCAGCCAAACCATGCAATGTTTGCTCGAGGTAGGCACTTCCGTGTTAGAACTTTTGCTAGTATTTACAGTTCTACCCAAGACACTGATTACAACATTAAGGTTACTAGACAAAATTGGCTAGGTCTGTTGAAACAAAAACTGGAAACTGTAGGTTGTGGATCTTGTAAACAGTACATCATTGGCTGATATGGCATTCAAATCCAATTTTTTTTTGTATACTTGCAAGGAAGCATAACTATCAAAGTGCAAATATGTTATAATCTCTCATCTCTCTAGCCAGTGTACTTGCACACGAGAGAACTCAACAGCTTGGTGCAAGCTGATCCAAGCAGCCTAGGTATGGACAGCTGGGCATGAATGGTTTGCATAGCACTAACAAAGACAAGTGTGCCAAGGCAGGCATTGTGTGGCTAGCACTACAGTTATGTGTGCAGGTTCACAGTATCATGATGCCTGCAAGCACACTTTGGAAATGCTCATTTCCACATAGTGATTGTTTTCACATCTTTTGCCAAACGCAAATAAACAAGGCACTAATTGTGGAAGTGTTGATATGTTTTAAAAATGCAGCAAAATCATAAAAATGCATAACTGCTTAAAATTATAAAACAAGGGCACATTCATAAACAGCTGGTAGCTCCTATACACAAGTAGTTATTTACCTGCTTACAGCTTCTATAACTTTGTAGAAAGGCCCCATGACAGAACAAAAGAAATTCCCTCTTGGGGATTAAAAAGAAAAGCTCCTATGCATAAGGACAACAACGTAAACATAGAGTACTTGGCATTCCTAAAATCATCTGAATATGAATCCTGTTCTCTGTACAATCATGTGGTTTGATCAATTAACACAGGGGCCCAAATCCCAACCTGCTGTGCTCTGAAGTCACGCTCCACAGCACACGGTATGGGCACGTGATTTTAAGGCCTTACGTGGCATTGACAAAGATGGGAAGAATCCAACCAAAGGAGCAGCTTGGCCCAAAACTTACGTCAAGCACGTTCTTCCAATAGCAAGTTTTGTGATGGAGAAATAGCTGTATTTCTCCAAATCATACATCTTTTAGAAAATTAATTAGATGATTCCACAGAATCTCCATTTAAAGAGCAAACTCTATTGCTGGCGAAGCTTAATGAAAATAAATTACAGTGGGTATTTTTCCTTCATTAGTAAGTACTACCTGAATTCTGTGCCTTAAAATAATTCCAAATGGAATTAAACTGGTATATCTTTAAAAACCTATTTCCTTCTAAAAAAGAGTACAGACGTCATAAGCCAGGAAGAAACACTTCAGAAAACACGGTGGATACAAAAATACCCTAAAACCCTATCCCAGCTATCAAGAGTGCTTTCTGCTTTTAAAGATTCACATCACAAGGCAATGCTCAGCATTTTCCACAGCAGAAGTCCTCTGGGATATCTTTCTCATTCAGCTGGGATACAGCGTAAGGGCTTGGTGGTAATGACTGTATGATACCTTGTGGGTCCTTTTCGCTAACATTCCTTGTATTGGGGATCCAAATTGTAGGATTACAAGATTACATTGATTATTTGAAGTGATGCATACACAGAGAACGGTGCCTAAGTCATGTCCTTAAATAGTTTTCACTAAACCTAAAATGCTCAGTATGACTCTTAAAGTCTAAAATCTTTGGACTGAAAGCAAAGGGCTGAAGCTGTCCTACAGCTTTCAAGATGATGCATACTGAGCAAGTCACAGATAAAGAAGCTAAAATGAGCTGAATCCCAAACAGTTGTTTTTTCAACTACATTGCTCTGGATAACTCCATTCTCCCTTCTGTGGCAATGAACTCCTTTTCTGTAGCTCGTTTATCACCTTGACACAGTCTCTCCTTCAGTTTTTCAAGTTCGTACTCATGCAGGATTTTCTGTGTCAAATATTTTTCACGTTTTATCTTGGCTTTCACATCTGCAGGTACATCAGGAATCATCCAAGCTACAAAGAATTTGACGATGAATACAACATGCTGCAAAACAAATAAATGAGTAAATAGATAAAATAAGGAAGCCAGAGCAAATGAACTGGAGGAAGCAGCGTAATGTAAAATAAACCACTCCTTTTTTTGTCCTGAAACAGAACACGTTTCATTTGGCTGTCCTAACTAACAGCGTGTACCTGAGTTGTGCCAAAAGATTAAAACATTCCCTACTATATAAAAGCCTTAATCCCAAACTGTTTGTGAAGTAGGAAGCCCAGGAGGAAAGCATCAGGGTCTGGATTTCTGCATCACTTTCTAATGCCAAGTGTTTCTTTAAAAAAATTCATAATGCCGTGCTGATAGCGATCTGCTGGGGAGAACTGATAAGATACAGGAGGGGAAGTGATAAGGATTACACTTCAAGCACACCCTTTTCCTCTGCAAGCTCTAAAACACGGGCTTCATGCTGCACTGCTAGTTATCCAAATTACTGACTTAGCTATTTTTTAACCAATACACATCACCACAAAACACTTCCAGGATTTTGAATACAGATCAATTCTTGCAGTCAGTTGTTTTCACTGTTGGTAATCTGCAGTTTAACTTCCTGAAGTTACAAGCTAGACTTGGAGTATCCATTTAGGACCTGGTTATTTGGTATTACTTAGGGAAGAGGCTACTTTATACTCTCAACAATTCTGTTTTTCTGTAACATTATTAACTACCTAGAAGGTCTATCAGGTGCTAACTTCAGAGGGGAATAACATAGGGAACATACCTCCATAATAATTATAAATGCCAGCTTGGCAGCAAGAATGTGCCAAAACTGCATTGTGTGTAAATATTTCCTCTCATGATCTGGAGGGTACCGATAGTCTCTGTACCTGTTGAACAGAAAAATGTGAAATGTCACATTCAGCCTGAGACAGACTACAAGCTCAGTGACACTTACAAGCAAATACAGCTGTCACTTTAGGGACCTTTTCATCTTGATTTAAACGGTCTGTTTCATTTTGCAGGAAAAGGTTGCCTTGCAATTTGTTTCAATCTTATCTTTGTTTAAACACTCTCACTCACAGCCTCAGCTTATAAATGAGGATGTGTGAGAAGTGAAATTTTAGATACAGCTTACTTTTCTCCTCCAGGCAATTACCAAATAATGCAGGAGTGATGGAACTTACCACGCAATAATTGACAAATATAGAGTAAATGCAACAGATGTTGACAGATTGTGTACTGACCAGACGCAGGGCTTAATGGAAGCACAGCCTCAATCAGGTGTTTACACTCACATGTGTAAGTAGGACAGACACCTGAGGCTTTAAAGCAAAAGCATCACAGAGCTCTAGCTTGATTTCAATGGTTTTTTTTTTCTTCACCAAATCAAATATAATAAATGCTACTCAGGACTTCTCTGAACTTCTTCTCCAATTCTTCTAGAAGCCTCTAATACTTTGACTTTCAAGGCCACATCTCATTTCCACCTTTGGAGTCTAAACTGCCCCTTTATCACAGTTCCATGGTCACCAGAGCACTGCAGCCTAGAATCCTTAGAAAATTTTGGCCAAAGTTGCAACTTTAGGGACATAAATTTCAGAACACTGAAAATGATATTTAATTTCCAGTAAGCTATGCAGAACTGTACTGGCTTTTCATGTTATAAAAGGCACAAAATATTTATTATTATACCAACACCAACCTGCATTGTGTGAAACCTTCTGGATTCTCTTTAGGCTTGTTTCTCTCAGGAAAATCTGAGATTTCAAACACTGACAAACTATTGTTTATGTATCCAGACATCGGTGAGACTTCATTTTCAGAATAAGCATAGTAGTAAACTAAACGAGGAATCATATCTGATGTGAATGCAACAATAAATGCCTGAAAATGAAATTGGAGAAGAAATTGAGCATGAAAATTTGTGAGGGGATCCATAAAGAGTTTCTGGTACTGTGACTGTTACATAACCCAGGATCCACTAAAGTAAGAGTGAGCACAATTGTCCTGGAAAAGAACCTGCCTTTATCCTCTGCCATAAGGACCAGCTAATTTTAAACACTTGGTGAACAAAACATATGAATAGCTATTTTAAGAGGCAGTCAATCCTTTTCTCTAGAAGAGTACTCTGACTTCAAAAATCATTTTTCCTCTTCTTCTCATTTAAGAAATATCAGCTACTATATGCAGGACAAATTCCTGGTATTTTTCCCACCCCAAAGCAATAGCATCCTCTAACAGTGATAACCACACTCCTTGGTGAAAATGGAAATGCAAGTTTAAATTCATGTGAGAAAGGCTGAATGTGAATTCAGCGAGGGAACAGCTAAATTATTTGATGAAAGAAGAGGAGCCTTTTTCTCCAGCTGTATTTAAGAAGTCAACTATGGCTTCTGGCACACTTTGCCTACAAACCCGAGATAGTTGAAATGCTCAGGTATTTCACTAGTTTGGCAATAGCTGTCAGTAGTCCAGCTGCCTAAGACATCTACAGATCTGATACTGCTGAATATTCTGCATTAAAAAGAAGCAATTCTTGATCAGCAGCCTGCTTTACATTATACTTAATATAAAATACTGACATGCCATTTTGTTTCCAGTGTATAAAAAGTAGTCTGAGCCACTACCCCTACCACCACACTAAAGTTCAGACTGGTTTCTGCCATTTCAAAATGACAGAAGGTGAAGACATGTGAAGGGAAGATTACAGTCCAATGAAATAAGGATTGAAAGCTCCACATATCAGCACATGGACAAGACAAAAGGCTCAAATGGACCATATCTCCATAGGGTGACGTGATAAAGTGTATGGTGTCGATGAAGGAGATAAAGCATTAGCTGGCTTTTAAATCTGCACATTCTGAGCAAATAAAAGAGTGGAAGAGTTGGTTTGGCATGGTTAGCTTACTTACATTAGTGACAACAGACAAGATGGCCATTCCATTCAAGATTTCTTGCCACACTCCTATGCTATGTGCTTTTAGAGCCACGGGTCTTCTGTACTGAGTGGTTAACTTCCAGGAGTCTACTCGAATCTCCAAGATATTATTCATCAGAGCAAGAAGAGGAGCCAGGGGAAAGGATGCCACAAAGAGAGTAATGAATCCAAACTGAATGACTGTAAGCAAGAAAAGAAAACTGTCAAAATCTATCCCTAGGAAAGTTCAACTTGCCAACTGCAGACAGACAGCAAACTTCCATCGGGCTGTACAAGTCTTCTCCGTTACCAAAATGAAACATCTCTTTCAGAATGTGATAGTCCTCACTGCAGACCTAACACTGCCACTTCATTTTAAGGACAGGAAATGAAACACAACCTCTTGTGTGATTTAAGTAGCAGATAGCAATAAATCCCAATACAGCAACACACTCAGGTTTTGTAAACAAATTTAATACGCACATCCTGTTTACAGAACCTTTGGAAAAACTCTTTGTTACTCGTGCTCCCCCTGCTGGTCTGCTGGTTCTCAGTGCACACCTAAAACAAATGGATTCCCTCTGATCAGGTTCACAGATCTCACATCTGCAGCACACACCCTAGCAGCAGATTTGGCGCTCATCCACCACTTTGAATTTCCACTGACATCAGCTTGAAAACAAGAATGGGATACATACTGAGACAGCTGTTTGCAATGAGAAAAATGCTCACCATTCAAATGAGGGAAACGGTGTTTACAGTGTTTCTGTGACATCCCTCCCATTCAAAGATGTACAAGGCACCTTTTCATTTATTTGTAATTGGGCTTACCCATTTAATCATTTAGACCTATTAACCCTTTCCTGTTTACTAGATTAAAGTGGTGCAATTTACCCTCAACAACTAGTTGAGATGCAGTCTTCCTGTGTCAGTGCAAAGTACCTTATCCTCATTCTGAATCTGTACTTTTAAAACATACCCATTTCCAGGTATTCATAGAAAAGGCCCAGGGCTCCAAATATCTGCAGATCGTGGTCCTGCTCCCAGCGACTATACAAATTCTCTGGATTACTTCTGGCTTTGCGGCGTCCCCACCAGTTACAAATCCAGCTGCATTTAGGAAGGAAAAGTTAAGAATGAGGAAAGCAGATCAAGCATTCCTTCCTCTAAGCGATCTCCTTGTTTCAATATGCTTTTACAAACATTTTCACAAAGAGAAGCAAAAAAAGTCAAAAACTGTCTACTTTCTATGCAGTTAATTTGCACACATTGTTCTTAGCTTCACCACTGCCAATGCTTGCTACTACTCCTTTCCTTACAACACAGGCATCACAGTGTAAGAGAACTTACGGTACAATGGCCTCTTGGATATTTCCCCAGATCTGTTTGCCAGCCATGACTATGGTGAGCTGAGTCGTCAATTCAATCAAGCAGCCTGCAGGATCGCACTGACAGACAGATTGGGGGATTAATGGGCATTAGTAATGGACATTACCCAGACAAAATACATTCTACTGCTGTATAAATTAAAGAAAGGAGAGAAGAAAAGGTCTTAAAAATTCTTAGGATGATAATTAATTCTCACCTTGCCTGCCAGCTAAGATACAGTTTTCAGCAAGGCTGTTATAGAAAGGCATTAAATGCTCAGCATGCTTGATAAAGCACATGTTCAAACATAATGATAACTGAAAGAGAGAGTAACTCAGAGATGCTTCAGACTGGTCACTATGAGGAGGGAGCAGCAGGATCTGGGTGCAGCAGTTCTCCCACAGCCCCAACCAGGGGAATCTATGGTACCTGAGCAGCTCTGAACACCAGGCCAACCCTGACCTAGCAAGCACCTGCATTTTCTGTTCATTTTCCTACACTGGGGACATTTAAATAACTGCCAGTATTCAGTCTCTGTTGTTTGCTAAGAACACTATTTTCAAAATTTCAGTTCTTTATTGTGGCCTTCTTAAGAGTTTAGTAGTCAAGTTGTATTAGGAGATGCTCTATCACTAACCACACTATTACTTCTTTGTACTTTGCCTAAAGTTCTTCCTCCACTACTGAGTTCCACATAACACTTCATTAAACATTGTGTTTCATCTCTGTACAGCCAGCATAATTAGCAGTGATGTATGAAAGAAGCAAAGCCTTACAGAGGTGCCTCTTACTAGATGGTTTCTGTGAAAAATCTAGCTATAAGTTAGCAGAGACACCCAAAAACCAGCAGCCATTTCCATTTCTCCTAGTTTTTTTCAGTAGAGAATTACTTTTAAAACATATGGTGAAATCCACTGATAATTCAGGAGAAGTGGGGCCAAGAATAGCACTCAGATTTCTCACCCATGTGCCTGAGAGTCACAACTTTCCACTGCCAGGGTTTCCCTGACTACCAATAGCAGGAAGAGTACTTGGAAGCCCGCAGACCAGACCTGCAGCTGGAAATCTGTAACTCCAAAGGCTGAAGGGGATGAAGAGTTTAATTACTTTATTATGAATTCCACCTTTATCAAGAAATCCTACCTCTTCATTTCGCCAGCGATTAAACATGTAGGTGTATGCACCTGGGTAACCAACAAACTTTCCTTTGAAGAAGGCCACATAGAAGCAGGATGAATAGTAGTTGACAAACTGGAACAGAAACATTTTCATAGTGAGCCTGTTCTCATACTCCATGTGAGTTCTGGGAATCTCTGTGAAATGAGAAAACAGTACCTTTATTTTCCTTCATTCTCTCACGGGGATACAGTTTCCATAAATTCTCATCACCCACAATGCCCTTACATCACAAAGAAAATGAACACAAAATCAAAAACACCCTCCAAATTCACTTCAGCAGTTGGAGCTCCTCTTCTGAGGCATCCTGCTCTTAATTTACAAGGCACTGGTCTGAGTAGGCAAGCAAGTGGAATCCATTCTTGAACCCATTCTTGAATTCCATTGCCTTCTTCATACTCACAGAATCACAGAATGGCCAGGGTTGGAAGGGACCTCAAGGATCATGAATCTCCAACCCCCCTGCCACATACTACCTAATATCATTTGTTTTACCCCCAAATCTCTTATATCAGAAATAGGACATTGCAACCAGCAACTAGTAGAGTCTTCTAAAGTATGAAAATTCTAATGCTGACAATGGGCAGGATAAGCAATATTTTTGCTTTGTTGCAGAGAATGATGCTAGTGCTGTTTTTGCAATGTTCTGCATACACACAGCTTAAATTGACAGCTGAAACTGGACAGGTCCTTTGCCTCTCAGATGAGAAATTCAGAGTGGGGAAGAATGGTGTGGAATACAGGCTGCCTGGGGAAGTGGGAGAGTCCCCATCTTTGGAGCTATTTCAAAGATGCATGGACATGGCACTAATGGACATGGTGTAGTGATAGAACTCCATAGCAGGGGTTGATGGCTGGACTTGATGACTTTGAAGGTCTTTTCCAACCTGATCTTCGTGGCTGTTGACATCACTAAGCCTTTGCTTAAGATTTGCCTACTTCCATAATCACATTATCCATCACGTTTATCTTCTTAAGGTAGCAGGCAGCCCTAAGCATATTATTAATAACATACCCTGTTAAATGCTAACATACACCTAATTCAGGCTAGAAGAAAAGAGAAGAAAGTAAACCACAAAAATTCAAGTTCCCCTTCAGGAAAATATGTTGACCTCACCAGTCCAGTGCTAAAGTCATTTCACATTTGAGTATTGTCGTGTTGACTAAGTTTGTGGTTTAAGTTTGTGTGATTGAAGAACAGAAGGCATCCGACATCAGCGTGCTATAGAGCAGGCAGCACTCAGAAAGGTGAGGTGGTTTTTCAGGGACAGAAGCCACACCTCTAGCTGCATTTCATAGGGCTGCCACGGGAGGGCAGCAGTCCCACAGAAGTAAATGAATTCCTTTCTCTCTTAACCAGAGGCAGCACTCTCTTAAGAAATTCATCCCCCACGCTTCCAAGCAGCAAAATAACGTAACTGAGCCCTCATGATTGTCATTCGTGCCTTCTGAGAAGGAAAGAAAGACCACCATCTGTTACTTATTCTGTCTTTTCTTGGTCTAATTTGGTCAAGTGAGGCATTCAACACACACCTCATGCAAGAACTTGTGTACAATTAATCAAAATGAAGGCAACATAAGTCCTGTTAAGCTTCTGTAACACACACCTTCCAATTCTTCTCTCTACTTGTAAAGCCTCAAAATGCAAAGATAATCACCCAACTGTTTTTATGGCAGCTGTACAAACAACAATCATCACCTAATAATTTTCAGCTTCCTAAAAACTCAATGCATAATGATTTTTAATTATTTTAATTATGTTCAGAACTGTGACTGACTCCATCAGGCTCGTTTTAGTACATGCAAATGCAGCACTATGAGAAAGGAGCTTACAATAACTACTGAAACGCAAGGAAAATGTTTAACATGGCCACAGATACCAAATAAAGTTGCAAACAATAAACTACTCTATTTTCAACAGGTTCTACCTCCAGCCATTCCTTCTGAGTTCTGACTTCATTTACACAGCTTACCCATATCAGTGATCCAGACAGCTATTTTCTCATATATGAAATTCAGTATCATGATGATGACAAAATTGAGGCAAGAAGCTGTGACTGAAGTTGCCAGCTGAGGGGTCAGTAATCCACTGATGGGCTGCAGAGTCTGAGTATTTTCCATGAGGCTGGCGAAGGCAGCATATACAGCCAGGCGATACACGATCACAGCTATCATGCTAGCTATGATCAGGGACACCTAAAGGAAGGACATATTTCAGACACACAGCTCAGTGTAGCCACAACACATGCATCTTTTGAAATAAGGTCAGCATCATGCTTTACGAGTTACATGAATTTTATGAGAAATTCAATTCTTTTTGAGTTCAGCAGCACTGAAATGCAAAGTAGACAAATAATTTGTTATACTAGATACATTTAAGCACTAAAATTACTTTGTAAGCAGAAGACAAGCGGAATTGTGCAGAAGGATATCAGAAATGGAAATGGGTAAGACAAGTTAGATTATACTGTCCACCCTGAAATTCACTCTGTGGATATTTCTGTACTTCACAGTAGTGAATAATTATATTTTGTTTATTTACCTCTGCTGCACAATTTTTTCACTAGAGCATGTAAGTCAGAGAAGTTACCCCTATGCTATAAGATCTCTTCAAATTGCTTCTTACTGATGGATTTCCAATGTTTCGTTTCTTTGCCCTCTGAATTGAAATGCATTTTGCATGACAGCAGGAAATCAGCAGAACAGTAACAGGTGGCAAGCTACCACTCTAGCATGTGTTAATACCATAATTAGTGGTGATCAGCAACTGTGATAGATGTTAACGTGATGATTCAAAAAAGATGCTCACCCAGAACAACACTGTAGTTCCTGAGATGCAGAACCGCACAGCCTGGCTAGTTAGAGGCAAATAAGGCTCCATTTCCTGAAACAGTCAAGCAAGCACAGCACAGTTCACAAATCTATCATCTTATTCTACCTTCAAGCAGCACACAGAGCTCACAACAGCTGTGTGAAAGTAACCACATCCAAGGAAAACTGCTCAGAACCACTGCTCTAAAGGAGTAGATAGGATAGGATTTTGAAATTTTGAGCAGGAAAATAATAATAAAAACCATCAGGACAGAAGTGGCCATAGCAATGCTAAGAGTAAAGATGGCACCTGGAAAGAATGGTTAAACCTTTGCAAAATATCAATTAGTAGATGAAGGAAAAACATCAACAAGAGGACAGAACCCTTACTGTAATGCTAGGTAAGCTGTCGTAGAGTGCTGAGGTCAGAACTGGCCTAAATTTTAGGAAATTAATGCCAAGATTTCACAAAACAATCATTTACTTGGATGTACCATGTTTTTCCACACAGCCAGAAATCATTTTCCTCCACTCCTTCAATTTTAGAATTGAAGAAATGGCTACACTCATTAGTTGCCCATCTCTGCCACAGCATCAGGCAGCTAGGTCTTACCCAAAAGAGTATTCCCACATAGCACAACAACAGCTTTCCATGTTGGTGTAAAGGTCTCTCTTTCTCAGTCAATTCTAATTCCTAGAATACCACATCGCATGTATTAAGAAATGCTCATTTAAAAATTAATGCCAATGGAATACAATTTAGTAGCAAGTAATCTGAATTTGATAAATCTTCAGGCCAGAGCACCGTGGCATACTTCTGCCTCTCTTGGACAAAGAAACCCTGGTTACTAAAGGCCAGCACAATATTAAGCACATTATCATAATGATTCTGCTATAATCAGCAAAAGCAGACTTCAATTCTGTTGTAGTTAAATTGTTGAGCATCGTGAAGATGATGCCAATACTATTTTAACAGCAAATGAGGTGCTAATTAAAGCCTGAAGATGGCTAATTTCTATTTCAGTGCACCTAGTACTTTGAATCATGGCCAGGAATAATCATAGAATCATAGAATGGCCTGGGTTGAAAAGGACCACAATGCTCATCCAGTTCCAACCCCCTGCTATGTGCAGGGTCACCAACCAGCAGACCAGGCTGCCCAGAGCCACATCCAGCCTGCCCTTGAATGCCTCCAGGGATGGGGCATCCACAGCCTCCTTGGGCAACATGCTCCAGTGCCTCACCACCCTCTGGGTGGGAAAACTTCCTTCTAATATCCAACCTAAACCTCCCCTGTCTCAGTTTAAGACCATTCCTTGTTCCATTACTATCCACCTTTGTAAACAGTCAGTGCCCAGTCAAGTACAGGAAGGCCACAATGTAGTCTCCTCAGAGCCTTCTCTTCCCCAAGTTAAACAGTGAAGAAATGGTTTTGTAACTGAAGCAAAGCTAGCCTTGGGATGCAAGAAACTCAGTGACCTGCATCTATATCATCTTACCCAGTCTGCAGAATTAATTTACTTGAAGTCACTGCTCAGTATTGCACATTATCTAATGTAGTGAAATTATATTACGGTGTGGCCAACCTGCTTGGTTTGCTGTAACTGGGAATTGATAAGGATCACTGCTAAACCCAGCTGCACAAAAGCTTCTGAAAATCCTAAGGTAATAAATTTATGTGTCATAAAATAAAGGATTGTGCCGCCATTGAATTTTTATGGCAAATGTTAATACATAGTTGTAAAGCGCAGAACAGTGCAGTATCTCAGTCACAGATAAAAACATATCAAGGTCCAATTTCTATCTCCTGAATGAATTCCAAATAGGTTGCCTGACTTACGAGAGCAGCATGAATGTAGAGAGAACAGCCTTTTCCCTCAGACAGTTACATTAACCCGTACCATATTTGACTGCCTTTGGTGGTTCATTTCACTAGCCCACAGGTTTTGGTCCCCACTGTAGGTAAGCACTGCCCACAAGCCAGGCCAATACTTCCCTCTCCTCACATGATCATGTTTTGCTGCAGCACAGGACCTCAGAGCACACTAGGGCCATGAACTACTTCTGATCTCCCCTCTCCTTCCACGGCAGCAGAACCACAGTTGTTCTGCTGTTTTTTGCTACTGCACAGCTATGGAAGGAAGTGGAGGTTTTGTACTGAAGTGTACACAGGGAGGCAAACTAGCACACAGCACACTGCATGTAGGCACCTGTTTGCAATTAGCTGAACTAGGTTGGCAGAGCTACACTCAAAATGATAGCGCTTGTCTTCAAAGATCTCTGTATGACTGCAGCGTGCAAGTTGCTGGTATGACAGCAAGAATGTTAATGCTGAATGTGTAGAGGGGGAAAGAGAGACAGAAAAACTCACAAGAAATAAATTTAGCATGTGTATTTCCTAATAAGAATGGAGACAGACCTGAAAAACAAGTCTACTGTTGATGTAACAATGATGCTTCCCAAACTCTGACTAAGTTCTGTTTGGTTTTTTTTCTGAAGACTGAGTTACCTTATTGTACTCGTGATTAGGAAAAGTACATTATTTATACACAACTCCAGAATAAGGAAGATTGATTTAAAAATACTTCAAATTAAGGTGGTGGATGTTGCACTGAAACTATCTAAGCCTTAAATTTGAGAAACAATTCTTACCTAACTTAAATGTAAATGAAGATGATTAACTTCTAGTAGGTATTAAGACTATTTAGCATAGTCAAAAAGCATGGTTAATTATATCTCTATTAGATTCCATAGCATGGTCTTCATCTCTCTAGTGCTCCCCAGCAATGTGTTTGTATATCTGAGGAAAAGCCACAGCTGGTCACACTGGTCTGTCTTTAGGTGAAGACCACTGCTCCCTAATATGCTGTAAAAGGA
Source organism: Lagopus leucura (assembly GCF_019238085.1). Taxonomy (NCBI): domain Eukaryota; kingdom Metazoa; phylum Chordata; class Aves; order Galliformes; family Phasianidae; genus Lagopus; species Lagopus leucura. The sequence goes on along the minus strand of NW_024962284.1, from coordinate 1,792,203 downwards.
TGAGAAAGAGCACTTAGGAAGGTGTGAAGATTTCAGAGACAGCTGTGCTGAAATGTAAAGGACACCATAAAGATGGTGTTAGCCATCCGAAAGGTACAGACACTGCCTCTGTCTTCCTGATTTAATGCATCTAATGCATTTAAATTTAAATCCTTAGAGGATAATAAATGAAAATTATTAACATGTGCTGTGGTCTAAGAGATGGACCATGCCCATCATGTGAGAGGCTGAAGTGCAGAGAGGCCTTGCTTCCTGTTCATTTCAGCCACTGAAGCAGTGCTGCCCTGGGGCTAACAGCCCCCTGGACGGCAGGGTCATTAACTGCAGCATGCTAGCACAGCTACACTGCTGCCAGTTGCTCTCAGCAGAGAAATCTTTTCTTCCAATGCAATCCATACGTGTTGCATGGATCTTTACCTAGTGATTAGATACAGAACTCACACACTATCAAACTATCTTGGCAGCACACAACTGAATGTGTGTGTCCACCCAGTCTGAATGTTACCTGAGTAACCGGATTCTTCTTTTTTTGGGTACATTTGGCCTCGTACTCTGGCCTCAGCTGGAGTTGTTGCTGTTCCTCTTCAAAATCAACCAAATCCCACTCATATTTCAGTCTTGCTTGCCGCCTCTTCCAGAACTCCAAGAAAAGTGTAACTGTTGGATATGTTAAATATAGTTAAAACAGAGAAGTGAAAAACCTTCTGAACCAACTAAGCTTGTTTCTGTACTTCAGGCTGTTATTTTCTCTCACAATATGACACATCTATTTTTATTAGCTACCTTTTGAATTTCAAAGCTAAGACTTAAACAAGTTTCAGTACACGTATTAGTTAATTTAACTCCAGAAGAGGATGAAATGGGAAATGCCAAGACAGGAAATGGCTATTGGTATGGTTATAACAACCATGCTCAATTACAGCTGTCATTACTCCTCACATACAAATAATAATACAGAATTAGGAAAAAAACCCTATGATTATTCAATTGATTGCTTGTGTATAACTGTGTAACACGTGAACAACTGTTACAAGTAAGCAGAGCTGTTTTCAAATATTACATTCAAGGATTTTTGTTGCTTTTGGATGGCTATTTGACATGATGGTCATTCTAGACATAGGGGACGTTCAATGCTTTGTATGGTCAAAAGGGAGCTTGGCTTTAAGTTTGTTGTTTAATATCATTATATATATAGATATTAGAAAGAACTCGTTTGATATGTAAACAGCTATAGAAGTTATATTATCATATAATGTTTTAAAAGCCTTCTGTAAACTAATTTAAAATGTAAACCTTTGGCCATCTGATTGCTCTTATTTGAGGTGGAGAGATTCCGTAGCTTATACAGCCAACAGGAAACCTTATCTTTTGCAGTTCCAAAGTCTTCTCTTGGTATTTCCTGAATGAGTAACCTATGTCACTCAAAGGCTAGAGCTTATAACCACAGCAAGTTTAGGGAAACAGCGATACAAAATCATCTTATTCAAAATTATTTTTTTGAGAAATCTCTGAAAAGGTGACTTCTAGATCCTTCGATAACAAATACATTAGCACACAGATCTGTGTCTGTTAATGGAAGACTTGTAACCAAAATGAAGACTTAATTGTATCTCATATAGTGTTCCATCCAGCAGACATGGTGTTTAGGGAATGAGAAATAACAACCTTGGTATCCTGCATCTATAAGGACGGATGAACGGAAAAGAACTTATGTGCAAAATGATCAAATTTTAAAGTCTGAGCCAGTTTCAGTTAGTGTGAGCCCATGCTTACAGGCAGTCTCAGAAAATTCATCTGTTTCCACATCATCGAAACCCACTGTAATCTATAAGCTTCACTGCAACAGAATCCAAGTGATTTTCATCCTAACAATGCTGAAAATGCACTGTAACCTATAAACTTCAATGGAACAGAATCTAAGTGATTTTCATCCTAACAATGCTGCTAATAATCACTTCTGCACTGGAGTCAGGATATTAAAGCCATCCATACTCCTTCTTCACACCTCTCTCAACAGTTTGGTCAAGATTTCTCTACTGCTTTACTTAAAACTTATTAGCAAATGTACTCACCCCATATGCCCATGAAAATGGCAAAAAAAAGAGTTGCCACGTTGTCAAACAAATGGGAATACTGCGACAGAATACAGAGGAAACATTCAGCAACAAACCAGTTTTCAGTGTGAATAAACATGAGAAAGGGCTGAAGAAGCAGGTACAGACCTCTGAGGACTCACAGGTGGTGTTCAGTCTCCAGTACTCACACTCTCGGTCACAAAGAGGACACATGATGATCTCTCCTCCAATTGCAGGATCACAGATCTCTTTGCTGAGAACAGAAATGTTATATAGTATATGTTTCTACAGCATTTTAAGAGCTGCTATATGAAATGTATTTCCTCAAAAACAAAGATGTTGAAGCTTCTTTTGTTGATGTTGAAACTCAACATCTGCACCTTAACAGAGAAGCCAAGGGCAAGCAAAGAAAAAGAAGCTGTTACAAGGAGGCTCACTAGCTAATCCCCTGGCTTGGGCATTCTGTTTTTTTCCAGTAATGAAACAGAAGTCTGAAAAGAGCTGTACTGCACTGCTCTTATGTGAGATACAAACCACGTTATTTCACATCAGGTTAGTAAGATGCCCACAACACCTTCTCCAAAAGAAAGTGTTAATTCAGATCACCATTTACAATATGATTTGCTACTTGAATTTAACAAGCTAGTGAGTGAATTTTATAATCCAGTGTATACCTCTCCTGTCCAGAGAAAATTGAGCATACACAGCACTATTCCCCAGTGAATTCTGAATGCAACTAGTGCAAATCTCACAGTGACAGAATAGAACAGATGAGAGCAACTGTATTCTGTGCAGAGATAAATGTAAGCAAAAAGCTAGCTCCTGAGTTCTAATTTGCTACCTTTTGCAGTTTACACTTAACGTTTTATCAAAGACTCCTTAGAAAAACCTAAAGCTCACCCCTCTTTTCTGCCCCACCCAAAATCCTTAAATACAGTAAATCTTGGGGTCCTTGAAGAAACCAATAAGTTTATTTAAAAAGAAGAAAACTCTGGCTTCTGCCATAATCAAGTCATCTCTGATGGCAGAACATTGCTGACCTGTACTGCACTCATGCTTCCAGCAGTCAGCAAAATTGATGACCTACATAAAATGGTCAATACATACTCCATGAGTCAGATTAAAATATAAAAGCATAATGCAATGATATGCACTTGAAAGAAACAATTTTAAGATATGTCAGTAGTATTCTTTAGACCTTATGTACTGTAGGTACTCTGATATTAGAAGCTGTTGCCAAATGGCAATAAAATACTGCTTTTCAACTACAAGTTGAGTTTCATATTTCCAGCCTTTAGCAGAGGCAGAAGGGCTTGCTTTTGCTTAGGTTTTGGAGTGCTTTCTGCTGGACTGTAGGAGCTGCTGTCTGATCCCAGTGCAGTAGAGACCTGTACCTTTTGCTGAGCATCTCAAAGGCATCTTTTCACACAGAGGGTGGGGACACACTGGAGCAGGTTGCCCAAGGAGGTTGTGGATGCCCCCACCCCTGGATGCATTCAAGGCCACAGGCTGCATGTGGCTCTGGGCAGCCTGGTCTGGTGGATGCTGACACTGCACATAGCAGGGGAGTTGAAACTAGATGATCATTTCAACCCAAGCCATTCTATGATTCTATGATTCTAATAGTTAGAACAGTCAGTTTTCTTCTGAATGTTCTGACTGTAAATGACCACCATTTAGGTCAATGCAGATAGGTGAAAAACAAAATTATTTACTGAGTTTAAAAGCTCATTACCCATCTTTCTACATGAACAATGTTTTTGCTTTACTTAGCTTTTACCATTTCAAGCTCAGGAGATTTTTAACATTACACTCACCTGCTCATATTTTCATCCATTGTAAACAAGCCATAAAGAAAACAGATTACACCAACGACTGCAGCAAGGAATAACATCTCAGTGTAAAATCCTAGCCAGGCAAAATAGATTCCAATCTTTTCACCATAGTACTTCCTGTGTACAGAACAAACAAACAAAAACCAAATCAAACAATTTGAATGAATAATACACATTGCTTCTTTTCACCCCCCTTCCCCACTCCCACATCCTCCACCAGAGCTCCAGCTTCAATCATTCTCTTCCCAAGAGGATAATGTAAATGAAGATGCACTTTTTCATTCTCCGTGGAGTCACAGAAATGGGCACAAAGGTTCTGATCACACAGTTAGAATGTAAAGGCAGTTTATCACAGAAATAGACCTGGTTGTATCGCAGAAGGGCAGCTGCATGAATTCAGTGATGCGGTCGCTACTAAGCTGATATGAGACGAATCAAAGAAATGTTGGGTAAGGTTAGCTTAACATCATGTTTAACACTGAGTTATGACTCAAGCTTCAGAAAATGATTTCATCAACATTTTTTCAAGTCTACATTGAAATTTGAAAATTTCAAATCATTCTTTAAAAATCGTGGCAGATATTTATTATCAAATGAAAAATATTCCTTATATGCCTTCACATCTATCAATTCCAGGAGTGCTGGCTAGGCTGGATAAGGCTTTACTTGCAGAACAGCATTTTCCCAGTTGCTAGTTAAAACACACACTACTTCCTCCAAGTACTCAGTGCCCTCTTATGTGCCTGATTCTCACCAGGTCTTCACCAAATAAAAATTTCCCAGCAAGAAAAAATTCAAATCTGTAAGCTTATTATATTCAAATCGGCTTTCACTGTAATACAAAGGAGACAATATTTCACCTGATGAGATCCAAAGGCTGCTCTTTGTAGAACCGCAAGAAACGGGCCCACTCCATGTACAGCGTGTATCTCTCATTGTCACAGTTTGGATCACTTGCCTTTTTCCAGTACTGGCACTGTGAGCAAATCAGAGGAAAGGCAAAACAGCTCATCGACAGATTCAAACACTAAATTGAAAGAAGTGAGCATTAATAATGTACATGTCTTAACAGGCAATTAAAATAATTTGCAATTCACTCAACCACGCTCTCCTTCAGCACTTTAAGAAGAAACTTCTTCATATATGCATGTTCTGAGATCATTTGCATTTGCAGTAAACATCACAGACATTAAAACAACCTGTACTGGTGGCCCTGCATGTGGCAGGGGGGTTGGAGATTCATGATCCTTGAGGTCCCTTCCAACCCTGGCCATTCTGTGATTCTGTGATTCTGCACTGTATGGGGGGACTTCATGCTGTGTTACACCAGAGTTGCACTAGTACAGCACATGTACTATGATACTCATTTGCTTCAGTAGGTTACTGCAGCAAATGGTTTTTACACTGGTGCAGTGTATGCAGCTGCAGAAGTTCCCAGAAACAGAAAAAACACCATTTCACTCCCGATTCAGGAAAAATAATGGAAATTTAAATCCTTTCCTCTATAGCTCAGAAGCAGTCCTTCATTACAAATTCCACAGCTGAAAGCATTTCATTGAGAGCTGTACAGAGAATGTAAGTCAGAGCTGTCCCCTGGCCCTTGTCATTGCATTAGCATGTACTCAGTGCTGTGGTTTTTTGAAATTGAATGAAAAGACACACAAAATGAAATTCTGGCACTAATTTACTCTAGTAATGTTCATCATGTATGGAAAAGATTTTCACAGCACTGCTACTTACTGTGTTTTGGTGCTTCCAACAGTAGGAGGTACTTTCTGGCAGTAGTACAGCCTAGAGTCACATCAGCTACACTCTCTCCCTATAAATTTAAATTTATCTTTCTAACATATTACCACATAATCTGTATCATAAACATTATAGGAATACACTATGGAATAAATTTCCTGGAAATTACGGGACTGACTTTTTAAAGTAGACCCTAGAAACTCATCAGTGGGAAGAAACCTCTCAGAACATAAAAGCCCAGCAGTAAGACTGGCAGATATTTCTTGTGTACTGCAAAACAGAATCAACTACCAGGACAAACTGAAGGGATTTGAGCACATTTTCATTTCTGCTGTAAACTGCAATGTCAGAGTAGGTGAAAGATAAAAAACATTGATAAATACTCAAGAGAGTGGAATGCTAGAATACTTACATCGTGAAGAGGGTAAGCAGCTGAATAGGTGCCATTATTCAGCAGTCTTTTAATCCCAAACTTCTTCTTCCCTTCTTCTGTTCCATACGGACATCGTGTAAGTATGTAATTAACCTGAGATTCAAACACATGAATTTCAGTCCTTTCCTGCTTTGAGGCCATTTAACAGAACTGTAATGGCTGTGCACTGTGTGTAATCTGCAAGACTAATATGTGAAGGAAAAAGCTGTTCTTCAGAAGGTCCTTCCCTGCATGACCTGCTCTGCAGAAGTGCAGAAGAGCCACTTTTAAATACATTAATTCAGCATTCTGAGAAAACTGTGCAGACATCTAGGCTTCCTCATATTTACCCACAGGCACAACAGCTTACATTCTCCTTCCTTGAACATATATTCCTACAGTCAGTGTAAATCGACGTGTAAATGAAAGTGGACAGAAGCCACATACGTACTATTCTGTTTCTCATGGACGGCGAGAAGAAAGTGCTTTCATCATTAATGAGGTACAGCTCCTGCTTGTCCTTGCTGAACGGTGCAGTGAAATAATCTGGCTCTGGGTGCATCACCTTCTCAGGCAGCCTGAATGGTGTAAGCATGCAGTCCAGGGGGTTCTCCACCATTGAGGGAATGTCATTTTCCTTGATGGGAACTTTAATGTTCAGCACTTCTGCATATGTGATCAGAACCTCCCACGGGGCATGGATCTTCACAAAGTAAATTTTGCCATCTTCAGATTCCTGTCCCACAGAAGTTAAAGCTGACATCAGAATTACTGTGTTTTACTGCAAGATTTATCAGTATAGTTGTTAGACGCTGCTTATTTCTTTTTACAGTTTTGAAAGCTTCTCTTTTTTTCAGACTTTAAGTTTTAAACATTGAATAGGTTATGTGAATGGCTGACTGTTAACGCAGGTAATCTTTACATCACTAAATGCTTTTCAGACTACATTCACCTTGCACTGCAAGGCCTAAGCACGCTCACTGCATGCTGAGGGCATTGGAAATGTGAGGGTTCACTGTGCAGCACGACCACTTGGCAGCCCAGCTGCCCTGCAGGTTCTCAGGGCGATTTCTTTCCTGGAGGAGCAGTTCTTATACAGCAAAGCAGATCAACACTATCAAGAGCTGCAACATCCATTACAGCCCTGCAGCTATGATAAGGAATAATCTTATTTTGAGGCATCACCCTATGTGTGTCATCGTAGCATGTCACATACATGCACACAGAAGAAAGTAGCCAGCAGATAATGTAACATATTGCTTCACGAATCTCCATCTAAGGCTGTATAGCCTGGACTTCATCACAGTTTATTTTGCCTCACTCAATCTCTGGAAGAAAGAAAAATCTAAAAACATACTGACTGTAAAAGCAGCATCTTCTGCTCTCCACTTAAAACCCAAACAGTAACACAGATCAAACATCCTGAAGTTGTTACACCAGGGTTTGTCCTTATGGGAACTGCCACATCCAGTGAGCAGATGTTAATCTATTCACTGTCTCCCAGATATGTTGCTAACTGGTGAGATAACATCTAGCTGTGAGCATACCCTACACACAGGTTTAAGCTACTTTGGAACCGATTTCTTTTTGTTTTGAATTCAGTCACTTCCTCCTGAAATATAATGACTTTCTTTGCACAATCTTTAGGAACATGCCTGGAAAAATAATTTCACTACACAAATATAGCTAGACTTAGCTCAGTCACGCTCCACTGAAATCTGCTAGAGCTTTTTGTAATTTTTCTTACAAGGCAACAAAGTGCTATATGCTAAGTACTTATCTGCAGGTCTATTTGTTTAGTACTAGTTTCTTTGAAGCTGCTTTTTGTTCTTTTCCTACCTTCTTGTCTTCTGTTTCCAGTTCCAAACCAGCCTTCTGCAGATTGCTCTCAAATTCTTTTCTTCTTTCCTGAAGAGAAATAAGCACATTTTATTTGCTGGCCAACTCACAATTGCTCCTAACCCACTGGTTAGAAACAGGTTTGTATGCTGCGTGATCCTGTTAAGTGGACAAGCAAGCCAAGTCTTGAGCATTTCTGAGTTGGTGCAAGTGTTATCATTAAGATCCAGCAATATTTCTAGTAGAATGGAAAAACTAGATAGTAAGAAAAATTTTGGAAGCATTCAGTTTGGGGTTAATGTTATCTGTTAACGTTTACAGTGTCTCCAGTTTAATAACCCTGCCTGATGCAAACGTTCAGGTACCAATTGCAGACAATTCAATGTGTTTCATAAACAGCTTAGCTGGACAGGTAGATAAGGCTACAAAATCATCATGTGGGAGCGCAAATGTGCTTTGCCTGTGTCAAGTCAACATGGACTTCAGGCAGAGATAAGTAACTGTGCCTGTGGCAGTATGCAACAGGCATGGAGATATCCTGCTTGAGCCCTGCACTTCTGCCAGTAATTGTAGGCAGTGTCTTCAGGCAAAAACGTTTTCTTCCCCTCTTTCTCCGCAGGAGCAGTTTTTGCTTCTATTGAGAGACTGAATTAATTTCCCTTTAATTGCATAAAATTTGCTGAAGAAGTGCCAGAATAACCGCAAGCTATACTAAATACTGAGCCCTGGCCTCATTAGAAAGCAGCAGATGGACAACCAGTTGATTTCTTGCTAAAACTTGCAATGATGTGTCATGTGTTCTCTACCACAGCCTTACATGATGTTTTTTAAACACACACATCATGAAGGAAAAAAAAAGCCAGCATAGTTTACAGCCAATTCCCTGTTACTGTGTGTGTGAGGAGCAGGCTGCCCTATTTACATTTGAGTTTGCATAAAGTACTTGGATCAGTGAATGCAAACTGAGGAACAGCTCTCAGATCTATGCTAAAATGCATTGATACTTTAACTACGCTACTAGCAAAGCTCTACCTTATTTCTAATATCTCATTTTGCCAAATATATTTAATCATTAAATTAGACACTAGATAACCTAGCAAATAGGTGAGCTTCATATCCAAAGATATGTGCTGTTCTGGATGCCATTTTCCCCCAACAAAGCGCACTGCCTGTGTTCTTTCCTTGGCAAACCCTAGGAGATCCAACATCCAAGCCAGCTCAGGCTTCTGCCATCAGAGATGCTCTCAGCCAGCTCCTCTTTAACCTGTGCAGCTTAATCACTGGCAGAGCCAAAGGACACAAAAACCCTGTCTGACTTTGCTTCTCTTACTGTAGGCATAGCAGGATAAATTGAAATGCCCTAGTAGAAGTTTTACCACCTTGCTCTCTTCTCATGTGCCACCTTCCCTGAAACACTTGTGAATGTAGTTCCCAGCCACCTGAAACAGCCATCTTTCAAAGGAAATCAATCTGCTGGAAAAACAAACAAACCAAAAAAAAAAAAAAAAAAAAAAAAAAAAAAAAAAAAAAAAAAAAAAAATTTCCCCTCCTTTCTATCCAAACACTCTATTTCCTCTTATTGTTAGCAAAGGCTTAAACTGGACAAAAAGTACCCCTGTCCCAGTGCCATTTTCTTCTGTGTTTTAATATATATGTATAACAATCTTATATTCACTACCTTAACCATAAAAAGCTACACTTTTGGGGCACACATTTGGAGTTCCACTTCAGACCCTGCCCTGCTATTCCAGTGGGATACAAAAAGCCCTGTGGGACAGACAGTGATGGCAGGCCAATCCCCTTCCTCACATTTGGCTTAAGCACATTTCTTAAACCTCACAGGAGCAGCAGTAAGACAGAAACTCCATTTTCTGAGACAACTATGGCCCATATAGGGTATAGAGCAACCTAGCACTCACCTTTCCAAGCTCTGCTGTGGCTAGCTGTTGGGCTTGGGGAGGGTAGCCTTACCTTCTACGTATCTGAGCTCAACAAACTGCCCTGATAAGATTAACAAGGCAAGAGCCAAAGCCCAATAGCACTAAAATACCCAATGCAGATGCAGCACTGTATCTTTAGTTACCCAGGATGGATAGAAAAATCTATTACAGATCCGTTCCTTGATGACAGAAGAATAAAGCCATTAAGTTTTCCAACATATTTCTTAATCAAACCCTCACCTCCCTCACTCCCTTCACTTTTGCCTTTCTGGCAGGCAGGGAGCACCAACCTTACAAATAACCATCATGCCTTGGTCCTATGTAAATCATTTGTTAGATATGTTTTTGGAATGTTATTTATTTTTTCCATATTCTCATACATTTTGATGTATCAATAAAATACTTCTGATTCTCTGCTCTTTAAGGAAAAAGAAAGCTGGCTGCTGTCTCACCAAAATATCATCATAATTTTTTTATACAGCGATCTTGTGGTTAGGATTGATTCATGTAGACTATGGAAGGCAAATACAAAATAGACTTCAAGCTGGTCAGTTTCTGGAAACACCAGAGAAGTGATGGTGTGCAGAAAGCTAAGGGGGAAGACGAACAGCTGGTCTCATGCATCTGTATCAGGGACATGTTAAAACACACAAAGGAGTTATTCACCCCCTTCTTAGAAACGCAGAATAAAGCTGTTTCCTTGAGACAAGGAAACAGAACCCTTTGTCAGACTGTTTTTCTCTTCTGATGAACACTTGCATTCTTAGCTGTTACATTTTGATGCATCACTGTGCTGCAGTAACAGAAAATGTGCCATTGCCAGCACAGGATCTCAACCAAATTCCACAACCTGCACTACATCAATATTTAAACAACAACAGCACAGTACTCCTGAGCACAAAAGCCTCCATTCATTTAAGGCACGTTCATTGTACAAAGGTCTTTGCTGGACATAAAGACAGGGTACATTTTGTTTTCTCTGCAGATTCTCAAGGACCATGTGAAAGGTGATGTGCCCTACCAGTGGCACCTTGTATGGGAACTGCTGAGTCACGGCCTGAACCTCTGATTGATCACCTGAGGTGAGCCATGAGTCAGCCAGAGGAGCACAGGTGAAGGCAATTCACCTGTGCTGCCGGAAGGGGTAGAGCCAGGCTGCACCCCTCCTGGACCTATTTAAGAGCTGGCTACCAGAGGGGAAGGATCTCTTCTGGAGATCCCCTCTTTTGGTGTCTTCTGGTGAGCTCAACCCAAGGGGAAGCTCTTCCACTTATTCTCTTTTTGTTATCGTTGTCTGCTTTGCCTTACTCTCTTGATTATATTGCGATTATAACATCTTGATATCTATTGATTATACACAATTATATTGTGATTATAACATCTTGGTTATACACACCTGCAGAGCTGACCTGCACAGACACAACCACAGGCTTCCTTTCAAGGAGTTGCCAACACTTGTGGTAAGAAACACAGAGAATTAAATCCCACAAAACTTGATGTAGGTTCTGCAATTTCGTAAGACAGAGGCTTCTTCCTATCAAATGCATCTTTACCTCAAAAAGGAACTATAATATTAGCCGCTAGTTTTCTTGTGGTCTTTTTTTCCTTCAGTAAATAATGACACACTGGCTAAGACTCCTGCCACCCACTAATGAGCAATAAGAAAGAAAATGCTGCAACAACAAAAATGAGTAATTAGACTGAGCAACTGGCTCATCTTCCTTCCAGCTTTAGGTATTGCCTAAATACTCCCCATTTCTTCCCTCGTGCTATTTGAATATGATTAATGGAAAAGGTTTATTTTAAGAGTTGCTTTCACTTATTTTGCATCAATATATATTTCCACTCTCTACACTGACTGGTATTCCCTTCACTCTTTTTAACATGCATTTTACTTTATGGTAGAAAAAGGAATCTAGCCAGGATTATGGCCTGACAAATAAGCAAGGTGGGTTTGGTAAAGCATGCCCTTGTAAGAACCTATGTTGCCACAGGAAATATTGCCATTCAGGCAAATAGATCTTGCTGGGAAACCCAAGGATGATCACCAATTGACATTTCAGAGGGAGCCCTTGCTTGCTTGTTCCAGCTGTAGTGTACTTTGTTCCACAGGAGGTTCCTTATCAAAGTCACATTAAGTATTTTACTGGAACATATGTAGAGCAAATAAAATCCAAGCAAAAGCTCAGAGAGATGCTGTGCTTATTCAGTAACAAAAGAGTCCTAAATAAGTCTTAAAAGAAGAATTGGATGGATCCTAATCTTTCTGCTAAAGGAAGATAAGGATGAAAAATCAAAACGCTGCCCATTTGTACAAAAGAATATATGTTATTGCTACAAGTAACCTGGATAACATCTTACTTAGAAGAAAATTCCTCCATTAACACTATGTACGGATGTAGGCTCACTAAGGCATCTACTTCTAAGATAATTAAAAGAAAGCAAAATCATTTGGCATTAAACTGACTGTATAATAAATTGAATGACCCAAACAACTAAGAGATCAATTCAGAAAATGAAGTCCCGAAAATCCAATGAAATTGGTTCCAAGCACACAACAGCACACTACACAAATTTCTGTACACAGAATGGCGTTTTACACATTTAAGAGATCTTTTTACAAAGTTCAGTTCCAGTTGAGTGCAGTGATTTGAAAGGCTTAGCAATTGATATTTAGATTACAATAGATAATTGATGAGATCTCAAAAAAGCAAACTTACCAACTTCTTTTCCCATTCTTTATTAAGATCATCCACATAGGAGAGAACAAAATCAATCCTCCTGACACCATCCCTGAAGAATATTGAATCTTTGCTTTCATGTCTTTTATCGATCTGCGGAAGATATGGGCACATGATTAAGAGTCAAGTATTGCTGTTGCTCTAAAATAACAAAAGGCAGAGCAGTTTTCTTAAAGTTGCCTCAGTTTTTCAGTTTTTTCATAGCTGAAGGCAAGTTTTAACAAGGCCTCTATGCAGTTGCAATCATTTTCACATTAACTGACTATAACCACAAACATCACATGTAAATAGCTGGTATACAAAGAGTAAATGCAATGCATGCTAGCGTAGCAATGCCTGTGAACAATGCTTTCATTTCTTACACACTTTTTAGAATGTGTCACAAGTGATCAAGACAAGCATTATTCTGCAGTATGAGATTTTCTGCAGTCAGGAACACCACTCTGCACCAAAGCATTGGAGGGCACAGCTCAAGAACTTGAAGCAGGCAGCAAGAAGTGAAACCCCATACATCTCTTTCTATGCAACAAGAGTCACTAAGGCCAGCTACCACAGAGAATTACGTCCCAGAAATGATCATGTACAAACTGGCACACAAATGACACAGTGGTTGTATTTCAAAATTGTATATTTACTTCCCTGAAGAAAAAAACAGATGAAAAAAAGAGACACATTAATGCAACAGGGAAACTGATGCTCTGATTGTACTATTGAGGCTCATGTTTTCATTTATCAGCATATATGAATTTTGTATCAATAACACTGATCTTATGTACTAATTGGCCAGGTTAGATGGGGCCCTGGGCAGCCTGGTCTGGTATTAAATGTGAAGGTAGATGGCCCTGCCTGTGACAGGGGATTGGAGATTCATGATCCTTGAGGTCCCTTCCAACCCGTGCCATTCTGTGATTCTGTAATAGGTTAGAACAATTAATGTTCAGCAAAGAAAGATAATTACCTCCTTTTATTATGAAAATTAATATTAGGTAATATTATTTACAATTGCATCCACATTCAGGTCTACCAAATTGCCTAAAGGACTCCAGGTTCATATGGCAAAGAGCTCTCTATAGCAGATAAACACAGGGCTAAATTTAATTCCATGCTAAGGAAGTTGGTTGTTTGCTTTTATTTAATGACAATCAGCAAATTGGCATGCAGTTATATAGAATCCAGGTGGATTTTATTTTAGTACAGCAGGAACAAAAAAGGGTAACTCAGAGAGACACATCTCTCTCCTTCTTAAACCATATACAGATGCATGTGAAAAAAGGCTCTGGAAAAGCACAAAATATTTGCAATGGTGAACCTCACTCCCAGTTAACAGAAGACATCACACAGTGAAGCATGTTATTACTGCAGCCACCAAAGGCACTTGCAATATCACTCATCACTGTTTTACCCTGAGTCGCCGCTTCAGGAACAGATTATATCTCCTTCCACTCTGCTGGAATAACCAACAAGTAGTTAGTTAGCGTGCCATCCCTCTCTAAGTCTCAAAGGGAGATGTCTCCAGCAGCACCCCACACTTGGTGTCAGTGAGCAGTGCTTAACGAAGCCAGGAAATGCCTCCAACTATCAGCAAAAGCATGACCATCTACAAACAGCATGACTGTGCTTTTTATTAAAGGGAAAAGTGTCCTGGCATTCTGATAATAAACTTGGGTTTTTAAACAGCTCTGAGAGCGCTAATTACCATTATTTGGATACTTCAGTGTAGTTTAGAAGAACAGTAGGAAGACTTTCTGGAATGTAATGCAAAGATGACAATATGAAAACAGAAACAGGCAGTAGGTAATGAATGGAGCATGCATGGTCCTATTACACCCATGTTATGTTGGATCCGCTGAAAAGCAGAAGGAAAACAGCAGTCATGTAATCCCAGAGCTGAAAAGGCTATGTGCATAACATCCATTTATTCCAGGAATCGTGTTTATGTTCAAATATGCTCAAGTTTGAAAAAATAAATGCAATCCCTGTGTTTCCATCATGCTGTACATCTTTATGCCCCTTCAGCACCTATACTGGTGCTTACAAACATAGCATGCAATCAGGCAAGATTCAGATGCCTGAATCAATAATCATGGAATCCAATAGGAGGAAGGGAATGGTATTCTTTCTTTGGTTCAGCTCTTATAGTTCTGTTCGTTAAAAAAAAACCAAAACAACTGCATGATTTGCAGCTGTTAGCCTGATTAGCACACAAAACCACACTGAAATCTACACAGTATTAACAGTACTGTAATTATTCAATGTTACAGTTAAGTGAACCCTAAGCTGCACTCGAGTACCATCTAATCTCAACCACCAATTTAAAAAGGCAGAGATGCTCGCAGAGTTTGTCCTCATGAACAAACAAAAGCCATATACACAAATATAATGACAACTTCAAAAAAGCTCTTGCCAAACGAGCATCCAAAATTCTTTGTGTAGCATAGTTACTAGATCATTCCCCACAACTGAAGTACTGTTTTTTTCAGTGCCATCCAAGTTTGCTTATTCTCCATGATGTGTCGGAATCCCATTCAGTCACGAAAGATCTCAGCAGCAATTTAAGAAGATGCAGCAGTCACTTCTGGATCTGCTTTGTGAAGAACACTTCTCAGCTCTCTCCTGTGCATAAATTTATTCATCACACATAACGACAGGCATACTCACAAAACCCATAAATTATTCCTTCCCAGTGTGCTACATTTGAATGTCACAGGAAGAACAAGATTGGTCTTGCACATTCATGCTGTTCTGTGCCTAAATGTGCACTTATGGGGCTAAAATGCCTGAAATGGTGATGGCTTGCATTAGTTATATTTGCCAATCATACAATGCTATGGATTATATTTTACTTCTTCACAGGTCTTCTCAGAACTGTGTTCAAAATAACTCATCATGGACAAGCCACGGTTATTAAGTTATATCTCTCATCATAGCAGATGGTCTTTGATGGGCTTCTCCTGTAATACAAGTAACCAAATTAAAACTTCCTAGCACAACAGACAGACTGCAAGCAGAAGCTTTTGAATAACTAAATGATGCCCAGTGAGGAATTATAGAGGACATGGAACCAGCCTTCTCACAGAGGCATATGGTGAAAGTCACAAGTTGCAACAAGGAAAATTCCTGCTGGATTTGAGGGAGTGGCTGAGCAGAAACAGGTCCAACAGGTTACCCAAACTGTGTCATCTCCATCCATTGGATCCACAGCTCCACAGACAGCAACCACAGCTGGGGGCTGGAGCTACATGGCTTTAAGGTCCTTTCCAACCTAAGCCATTTTACAGTTGTAACCTGATCCACATCTGAAGTTAGCCTGGCCTTGAGGAGGAGACCTCCAGTGCTCAATCTAACTCCAATCTAAGTCACTGCATGACTCCATGAATCAATGTGCCAGTGCTCAGCATGTGCCAGTGCTTCCAGAAGATGAATAAAGCAGATTCACAAGGACTACTCATTGTTCTGAAGTCATTTCTCAATTTTCCCAGCCTCACCATCTCTCTAAAAGTGAAGTGACTTCATAGCATCTGGGCAGATGAGCTGAACACACTAACAACCTGGCTAAATTTTCTTTTCATCTAACTACAAGATAACCAGGCACATACTAACTATGCCAGTCATCATAGTTGAGCTTGTGATTGTTCGCTTGCCTAGACACCTGCCTGATGTTAGAGCACACAACCTTGGTTTTAACCACCCAGCAATCTCAGTAAGCAGACTGCCACCCCGTATGAGACGAAGTGCAGCCCTGCAGCAAGAGCTCCTGACTCACGGGGGAGACTGAAATGTCAGCACGGAAACAAACAAAGCTCAGCTCAACGCAAAGTGAAGCTGTCAAATATTACAATGACTCCTGCCCAAACAGATTTAGATGAAGTGTGTAAATGCCAGCTGGCAGTTGTGCTCTAAACTGAGCTCCCTTCAAACTTCCTCGCATGCTAACCGCTTTCCAAGCACTCCAGGAGAAGGCCTGGCCGCCTTCTCCCACAGGGCTTCAGATATGCTCTGCCAGGTCCAAAGCAAACAAGACCGTCACCACTAAGAGCAGGGGAGAGCAGGCAGCTGGAAGTGCTGGTGACCACTGAGAACCGTAATAAAGTGCCTCAGAGAAACTACTCTGGGCTGAAGCTGAGTGACACAGGCTGTAGTAAATGTTTCCTTAGCCTTACTGACTCACCTGAACAGGCATCCGACCATGCTCAATACAGTCAGCTTTTCTTCCATGCTCCACTACAAGTAGCGGAAAAGCAAGTCTACTCTTCAGGTGCCATTATACCAGGCACAGATGATTCAGTCCTGTTTATTTTCTCATGATTCAGACAGATTTCTATTTCTGGTCACTCACATAACAACAAAGTCAAGTTGTTATACGCTGCAAGGGATAACTCTCTATTATGTAAAATGAAGTTTCCTCCAAACACACCTTGCTACTAAGTGTTTCAGCCCTCTCTATGTCTGGACTTGACAAATAGAAGAACTGCCTAGGGCAATACTTTTCTGTCTGAATTTTACTCCGAAAACCTGAGCTTCCTCAGAGGCACATGCTAAGAAATGCAGCTCCCATATACAGCTCTTCCTCCCTCCAGAGCTTCACGTGTCACAAAGATCTAACTCTGCAGCACTGGGACTGGAGGTCCAGAGGTCAGTGTCCTTCATTGCCTTCTAGTTTGTGTATCTCAAGAGTGGAAAGATCGTTTAGAGCTGTCATTTCAGTAATTAAGTGGTACTGAGCACTAATCCAAGATGCAGAATCTCAATATTACCTACAGTAGTTATACTACAATGAAGAATTCCCAGCAATGAGTAATGCTAAATTACATCAGTAACAGCACCCATCAGCACATCTAAGAACTGCATAACCTCAGTCCTACATTATTAGGTAAGAAAAATTGCTGAGATTACAAGGAAAAAAATGCAACATTTCACTTACTTGCTTGCAAGATAGTTTACAAAACAAATATTTACTTATTACATAATTCAGATAGTCATGCACTAATCAGTTTTTATTGTACACACCATAAACAAACCAGAATGACTACAATATAAAGCAATTAATCTACTTACTGATGGACAGTACTGATGGACAGTCGGCTGAATATGAGCCAGCAGTGTGCCCAGGTGGCCAAGAAGGCCAATGGCATCCTGGCTTGGA
Source organism: Lagopus leucura (assembly GCF_019238085.1). Lineage (NCBI taxonomy): Eukaryota > Metazoa > Chordata > Aves > Galliformes > Phasianidae > Lagopus > Lagopus leucura. The sequence goes on along the minus strand of NW_024962284.1, from coordinate 1,774,472 downwards.
TCAGGAATGGGACCAGGGAAGTCATCCTGCCCCTGTACTTGGCACTGGTGAGGCCTCACCTCGAGTGCTGTGTTCAGTTTTGGGCACCTCAGTACAGAAAGGACATGGAGGTGCTGGAGCAAGTCCAAAGAAGGGCAACAAGGCTGGGGAAGGACTTGGAGAATATGGCCTATGAGGAGAGACTGAAGGAACTGGGGCTGTTCAGTCTGGGGAAAAGGAGGCTGAGGGCAGACCTTATTGCTCTATTCCAATACCTGAAAAGTGCTTACAGCGACAGCGGGGTTGGTCTCTTCTCAATGGTGACAGGACAAGGGGAAGTGTCGTCAGGTTGCACCAGGGTAAGTTTAGGTTGAATATCAGGAAACACTTTTTTACAGAAAGGGCTGGTAAGCACTGGAATAGGCTTCCCAGGGAGGTGGTTGAGTCACCATCCTGAATGTGTTTAAAAACTGTTTGGATGTGTTGCTCAGGGACATGATTTTGTGGAGGATTGTTAGTTAGGGTAGGATGGTTAGGTCATGGTTTGACTCGATCTTTAAGGTCTTTTCCAACCGAAGTGATTCTATGATTCTATTTATTCACTAACAATCCATTGCAGGAAAGAAAAAAACATATAGAAATGCAGAATATAGAAAAGCAAACAAAATTAGAGGTTTAAAAATGAACCATGGTGCAAAAAAACCTCCACATGTGAAAGAGCAAGAAAAACCCAACAGCTTAAAAACAGAATGAACGCTATCACTGCAAATTTGAGTACAATGTGTGAATACTTCCCTCTCCATGGAACAAAACATCTTGACAGCTACAGGTAACGCTCAGACTGGAGTTCTGCTGAGCCAAATGTAACCATTCAATGAAACGTAATTTTGAAAAGCAAAAAGCTCCTGTAAACGCATTTACACAACAATTGCAAATACACAGAGCAAGGAAAAGGAAAAAGCAAACTCCTCCATAGTTAATGCACACTAAACAAAGCCACTGTCACACCTGTTACTGAGGTTCACTTCAATATTCTTCCTTTGAGCAACCCAGGTAACTGAAGCACTTACCCACTTCCAAAGAGTGCATTTACAACTCTCTGCAGCCTCATTTCCAGTTATGCTTCACGCAAAGTACAAAGTTGCATCAGAAACTATAACCTTTGCCATCATAAGAAACAAAGAGAAGCCCCACATCCTTTTTTATTGTTATTATTTTTATTTCTGCATCTTTCTAACACTTGTGTTCAATTCCAAACACACAAAAGCTTGAAAACATGCATTTCAGAGCAGTTTAGGACACTCAGGATGTTCACGTTACAAGTTGAATGTGCAGAAAAAAGCCCTCTCTGGATGAAAGAAACTACTGAGCAGGAACAGAACCAAGAAAACTAAAAAGTATGCTAACAGAGCATATATGTTAATGGAAGACACCAGAGCCCCATGTAAGCAAGCAACTTGAATACACTTCAGCATGTACTTCTCCACTTATGTTAAACAAGTTTTCTTATTTTTTTTCCCCCTCTGTAAAATAATGGAGATTGTTTTCTAACGTATTTGGTAATTACAACCAACGTGTAGTAATTAAAACGTGTTAAAGTATCATGCTGACTCAGAATCCTGCATGTTATGATAAAAAGGGATCCCAAGTTAATCACACCATAGTCAGAATGCCCTATATCCCATCAACCCAAAAGAATAACAAAAAAGCAAACTTTCCAGTTTTCTTCACCAACAGTTCTCAATTTTGACATTTTATTCACCATTTTGAACCCTTTCAATTACCTTGAATTCATCAATTAAGCCATCACATGATGTGGTCATGAGGCCAACAGACTCAAAAGCCACATCCCTTTTAACAGGCTAAGAAAGCAATTTGTTTGGAAGGATGGCTGCCTCGAAACTGGAAAATTTTTTAGTGAGGGACTTTTTGGCATATGGTAACAGAAGACGTCACACGAATTCATGCAAGGAAGCATGAATGTTGCTTACTGCTTACCACTTGATGATCAGGGATGAGTAAAGTAGTCTCAGTGCTGTTTAGACCCTGCCAGGGGCATCACGGGAAAAACATAACATTGTTAGCAATGATGCAAATGACGCTTCAAAAAGAAATAAACTCTTTGAGGAGAAACAGTGTAGCTTTTGGTTTAAATCACTAGAACGTTGTTCTGAGTGATGGTTGGATTTTCAGTTCAACAAAGTCTGAGCAGAGCTCTACTTCTCCAGGTAACTGGGTCCCCAGCCTACAGAATTACAAGTTCATTTATTTTCATCTAAAACTTTACTTGAGAGAAAACACACAGCTGTGCTCATATAATTTTGTGAAACAAACACTGCTTTTGATCCTACTTATGTTGAACTAACGCAAACACGGCCTTTTCCATTCTTCATTAATGATACCATCCCTGAGCGTTTGCTCATCTAAGCAATAACACCCTTTTCTGAATTCAGCCAAATAAACAGCAAGAAATTTTTCTTTTTGCAAAAAATCCACATGAGAAGCAATGCCAATACAATGGCTCTACTGTTCTTTATCTTAAGACAGTCTGAACAGGATTTACAAATCTAGCTCTCGTGTTACTGTTGCTACTGGAAAAACACAGCTGAACATGAGCCACAAGTATGTCCAGATAGTCAAGAAAGACAACAGTATCCTGGTGGAGGCACCATTTCTGCAAGGTTTCAAGAAATATGGAGATGTGTCACTGAGGAACATGGTTAGTGGGCATGGTGGGGATGGGTTAGACCAGGGGATCTTTGAGGTTTTGTTCTAATCTTAACGATCCTACGATTTGTGGAGCAATGCACACTGATACTTAATTGCAAAGTTTTCTCCAGTTATGTTCTGCAAATATCAGCCATGTAAAGTACTGTACAAACCGGAAACCAGTGGAGGCACAGCCTTGTCTGTCAGTGGTCTCCTGAGGCTACTGATCTGCCCATGTCCATAGCAGAAGCCATCCATCAGCTCCTCTTCCACCTCTCCTTCCTGTATTGCTTCTGCTCTCAGCTTCCCATCTCAGCTATAAGATGTCAACATGGGCCTTAAACATCCTTAAAGAGCTGCCCACACACCTTTACTCAAAGACAGAGCTTGAATATACCTAGTGAAAGAGTATGCTGAGAAATGAGAGCGTACAGCAGTCGAAGTCTAGCCCAAGACTTTGGTGAACTGCTTTCCTAATAATCTAGGGAATTTATTTCACTCTCAGTACAATCTGAAATTAATAAGTCATGGAAGCTGGATTTTCAAAGTTCCCGATAGTCAGCATACTATTTCTTGTCCATTCAAACTCCTGTAGAGAGACCACTTTTCCACTACATGCTGAAGTCCATGTACTGCACAGCAGGGCTTTTCTCCTTATAGAGTATAATCTCCAGAACAAGAACTAAATAGTGCTTTCAGAAACACTCAAATAACCCCAACTCCTTCAAATAAAAGCCAAAAATCAAACACTTTGACACTGGTGGTAGCAGTGTTCACCTGGTCTTTCATACTTCAAAATCTTCCTTCCTAAGTCTAATATATTCTCTTCTCTACAGTATTCCTCCATATATTCTTCTTACAGATTTACATAAACTACAAATGGGTTTGTGTTTTCATCTCCCACCAAACATGCTATCAAATGGAATGAACTCATGGTATTTTTTTCTTCTCTCACTGCACAAGCATTAAGCAGAGGGAAAACAGATTCTCAGTTTTTATTTCATTCATCTTCCCATTTGCCTGAAGTCTTTAAGATTCATTTATGTAATTCTTGGAACAGAAACTCTATAAAGACTAATTTAGTAGATTCTGCTTCAAGACTAAATTAGGACAGTTGTCTATCCTTAATGGGAATGGCTGTCTATGAATTGATTTCACAAAGACTTAATTGGAAACAGATCCCTTTGCAGCACCTATCTGAAAACATTCCTACCATGTCCCTTTTTTCTCTTTTCCAGCCTGCTATTTGCTGAAAAGACCTCCTTGCCTCCCTGCATGACAAAGCATCTAGAAATGATTCATGCTGTAAAGCTTCTAATATCCAGGCCTGCTGAATCCTAATTGTCCCTTGTTTCTTTTGGCCCTGAGAGTTAAGTAAATAAATAAGGAGACTAATAAGCAGATGAAAAAAAAAAAAAAAAATAAAGTAGTAACAGATTAGAGCACAAATGCAAAATCATACAGGAAGGACCACAACCATTGCTGACTGCAGATTTCATTGCTTTTTGAGTTCTGGACTTCATCCGACTTCTGCATAAATGCTGACAGGCTTCACCACAGACTGCTTTTCACCTTCTTTTTTATTTTACTTCCACTGTCCCTTGTATACAAATCATTTTACTGTACAAATTGCAAAAGTCAGGAACATGCCACTATATTAGGGCTAATGTTTTCTCTTTAGAATCTAGATGTTAACTTCTCCCAATCCTCCCTGCTTCTAAATTAGTCAGAAGACCTTAGTTTTACTACTGCCAAGTAGAAGTATGACATTATCCTAAGTTATGTGTTTTTTTTGGAGGGGCAGAGAAAAAACACAATCCAAGCATGCTGTAATTGTGACCTGATGGAAATTCAGGTAACTCTCTTCCACTACTGAAGTTATTGAAGTTAAATGGCTTTGAGACTTCAGGTGTTCATACGAAGTGCACCCAAATTGCAGGAACATAAATTTAAGCACCTGGTTAAGCAAGAAGACATTTACCCACCTATCACCAAATCCGTAAAACAGAAAAGCAAACTGGCTGCCAAAACAACAGAACACACTGACCTGAGTTCAAACAGGTCTTTGCAAAAAGAGGAGAGACAGTGGGTTTTCTCACATGCCTACTCAACTGCTAGGAATGCATTAAGGATGACAAAGGCAAGCTAGCAAAGAACTGAGGGAAAGTAAAGTCTTTCAGTTTATAAAGAAGAAACTGAAGTTGTGAAGACATATCAAGATAAAGGATTAGCATTATATGAAAAAATGAAGGCTGTGTTACTGTTGGAATCGATTCATGGAAACACTTCACTTGGATATAAAGGACATTAATCATTACAAACTAAGGCTGTCATGGCTGATTACAGTGCTGGGCAAGATGATTAGAAACAACTGTATAAATTTATGCCAAGTTTATGTATAGAAAGAAAAAAAATCTGATGAATGACTGTGTGAAAGGATATATGGTAGGGTGATGTAAAGCAGAGAGAAGTATCAATTTAAATGTAACAAGTGTCAGATGGACAGCTGACCTGAAGAAACAACCAAATTATTCTGTCTCCTCTTAGAGAGAAAGTCATTAAGTCAACCACAGACACGTTAGTATGACATTTCTTTGTGATACTTGAGAACAAATTAAGAAAAATTACTACATAAGGAACATACATAAGTAGAAAAAGAGAAAATACAGCATGAATTGACCACGGAGAGCATCTGGGATGTGTCTGTTGCAAGCAGACTGCCTCCCAGACAAGAAAATGCTGAAGATGAAAGCCTCCTTTTCTGTAAGATTTGAACACATTAAAAAAGTTCAAATCCCATGTCCCCAAACATTAAATATGTCACATATCCTTTTTCCCACGTCTCCTTCCCTTTCCCACATGAAACAGAATTCTTTCAAGTCTTGGTGAAATGGGCAATCTTCATGTAAACACAGGCATTCAAAAGGAACTCAGAAACAGCTTCAGACTCTGCTGCCTATCACGGTGCAATGATTCATACAGTGTAATTTGAGCTCATGCCTGCTTGGGTTCAGTACACTATTTGCTATGTCTGTTCAACAAAATGTTTCCTGGAGAAGAAGATCACTGTGGGACTCATACAATAGAAGGGGAGGAAGCAGGCTGAACACAGTAACAGATGAAATATGGTAGATTCATATAAAAAGCATGTGGGTGATATGGTGCACATGCTAGCAAAACAAAGATCTGTGTAATCTAAGAAGGATGACGTGTCCTGCCTTAACAAAGTCAACTTTAAATTCACCTTCAAAGGCAGATGAGGAAAGGTACTCTAAAAACATAACAAAACTACACTTTGCCAGCACTCAGTTCCATGGTATCATTTCTGATGAGGGCTCACAGGCAACTTAAGACTATACTTCAGCAAAGCAGCTATTGCTATTCTTATCTAAAACTCTTCCTATCCTCCTCTAAACACACAATAACAATTCAGAAATTAGACAACAGAAATTAAAACATTCATTTCAGAAAATATTTCCAAATTCTTTTTAATTTCTTTCTTAACTGAATAGTATCCACGTACCCCTATTTATTTATTGTGTACTCTGTATTAGGAAATGAGGCACTGAGACAAATGAGCAAACGGTGACACATTTCAGTTTGCACATCTTGCAAGGGAGAGGTGCTCTTATAACTCGCCTTCTTTTGGCTTTCTCAAAAAGAGCTATACTGTTAAAAATACCTGCAGCACAGGAATGGAAGAGAGCCTTGATTGTCTAGTATCAAACTAAGTACTGGCTTTGTGGAGGAGCATGATGTTTTCTCCATTAACAAAACACTGAAGCAACCATGTGATTCTTCTTTGAAGACTGATACTGAAAATGCTGTAAAGCCCCAAATTGTTTTCCACTAATGTTAAAGCTTTGTGTTGTGAAGTTCCTCAGTGAGTAGCAGCATTACTTTCACAGTTTTGCTCCTTCAAAACATTATAGGAAGAAAACACATTTACATGTATAAAGATATACATATGAGAATCTAGCAGCAGTGTTCTTAATCAAAATTAATTTTCTTTTTCATGGCACTGTTTCTCTCTCATTCTACCAGCAGTACATTAATCCTGTACTATACCTTACCTCAGAGCCACTCGGGACCTCAGATCCTGCAGTTGAAATGGTTTCACATAAAGGTCCATTGCTTTCTTCCCCTAAAGAACATTGAAAGAGAGATTTGTATAAGTACAGGCCTTTCAAAATATCCTTTTTTTGAAAGTGAAGTAAAACCAGAAGGCATGGAACTATGAGCAAGCAAAAGCAACATCTAGAAAAATATCTAGCTACGTGAATGGTTCTTTGAAGGGAGAAAAAACCATGAGACATCACATTCAGCATGTATTAACTTGCAGTCACATAAACATTCCTAACAGTGACAAACCAAACCCATCAGCATCTTGTGTTTGAGAAGATAAAATTATTCCTTGCCTCAAATGTCCTACAGGTTACCACCTAATGAGAGTCCAACAGCCAGACCTTTGCTGCTTTGGTAATCAAAGTTCAATTGTCCTAGTTGTTGTGTGTTAACTATTAAATTTTTTTTTGTTGCTAAGGGATTGATGGCATTGAACATCACAATTACAGATGTGCACATAATGGAGACAGGATAGCAGAATCAAGAATATTATCTTAAGTTGACTTTCCCACAGATACAGTTGGTCTGCCAAGTAGATTACCTCTTAAATATTAACATAATGAAGGAAGTTACATTGAATACCTTTAAATCACTGTAAGAGGTTGGCTGAATCTGTGGATCTGAACCTGCTGTCAGCAGTTTCCTCTGGAGTGCAATCCTGAGGCCCTTAAGCTGGGCTCATGCTCTAAGAAGATTTTGCAAACAACTCTGTCCCTGCTTATCAGACTGACAGACCAGCATCCTAGATCAGGTATCTAAATAACTCCACCACCATAAATGGAAAAGGATAAATGCCTTTGTATATAGCTCATCACAACCCAGAGCAGGAATCCAACAAAGCTGCCTCTTCATTGCAGCAGGGGAATTATCATGCTCCTCCCTGTCAGACAGCAAGGAAGCATCAGAGGCATAGCTCATGCAGGACAGAATATCTGGTGCACTTTCTAACAACTACAGCTAGTTTAACTCCTACCAACAACATAAACCTACCTTTTTTTTTTTTTTTTTTTTTTTTTTTTTTTACGAGCCTGAAAGACTTATACATATAATTTTTTATATGTGCTCCTATAGAAAAGTTTGTTGTACATGCTGATGTGCAGGAACATAAGGAACAACTTCTCAGAAAGAGGGGTGATGCAGTGGCACAGCTGCCCAGGGATGTGGGGGGAGTCACCATCCCTGGGGTGTTCTTCCAGAGCCATGGAGATGTGGATGTGGTCAGTGGGCATGGTGGGGATGGGCTGGGATTGGACTTGAGGATCTTACTGGTCTTTTCCAACTTTAATAATTCTATGATTCTCTCATATAGGAATCAAGACCAGTGTCAAGTCATTTATAAAAAGTTTGTGTGGAAGTAACTAATTTAGGTTCACTTTTCCCACCCAATTACATCATAAATGCTATACTCTAAGACAGAACACCAACAACAGAAAACATTTAATGCAACAGCTTCAGAACAGAACAAAACCCATATCACCTTCCAACAACACAAACATTCAAACAAGAGAAACACGTGGCACAAAATGGGAAAAAACAAACATACTAAGAATCTAGAAGTCTTTACTTAAAAAAGCAGCAACCATCAAAATATTCAGAATAATTTCCTTGAGACACTGTTTCTGCAAGAATACTCCTGCAGAGAGAGGCTCTACCTTACAGGTACCTCTAGGAACCTCTAAGAACAAGCCAACCAGGCAGCTGCCTAGGACAGCCAAAAAGAAAGGGAGCATCACCATCACTCCACTGCCTGCATTGCCCATTGCACTGGGAAGCAGTTGGCTATTGCAACTTTGGTTGAAGGTATCAAGCCCAGGAGCAGAAAGCCCCAACATCACACAGCTCCCCACTGCAGAAGCAGCCAGGCACCTCAGCCCTGGAGCAGTGACATTCCATTTACCTTTACTGCTGACTTGAACCAACTCCATAACCTACAACAGCCTAGTTGGTTGTCTTTTCTGGATTATGAGTTCTGTCGTCGGGAAAATTTAACCTCAGAAACAAGCGTGATTAAGAGTTTTACTATTAACTGCTTTTTTTGGTTATTAGCTCAGCTAATAAGTTACACAAATTGTGTGAGAAGAAATCCTCTTGGTCTTTCTAATCCAGGGAAATAAAACTGAATTAAGGCTGGTGCAGCATACAAAAAGGCAAAAAGAGAATGCAGAACCTAAAGCTGAGATATACAACATTATTAAATGTTCACTCCTTGACAAACATATAAGCAAGTTCCTAGGCAGCAAGACAAGAAAACGTATATCTAAGTGTAAAGAAGCCACAACCCAGAACTGCAGGTACCATGAATGGAGATGCTTGGTCAGTTCTTAACCAAGAGGCTTTCAGAATTAAAAACAACAGTAGTAAGTAAAAGAGTAAAAAATTAGGAGAGTAACAATAGAGGACATGCACAGAAGGGAGGAAGGCGTAATGCTGCTTAGTGTGATACCTTCTGACCGCGACAGCTTGAACTTGGTGAGAACTGCAACGTCATCTTTAAAAGGAAAAAATGCTTCAGTTAAAAGTCTCAAGTCAAATCCACTTCTAACATGAACACGTTTAATATGCCTCCCCTGTTCTTCACAATAAGCCTCAATAACTGAACAGATGAGCCTGCAGTAGGAACAACAGATTAGACAGAGGACAGAGAGCAGGCTTCTCCTGAACCTCAGCACTCGACTTTCAGTCCAGGCCCTTCATTCAGCAACATAAGCCAAGCTTTTGCTTTCCCATGCCAGCAACAGGGAGGATAAGAATAGTTTCCACTAGACAAGAATACATCTTGAAAACATGTCAAGAAATTGCATTCTTATATCCTAACATGGAATGCAGTGATACACTGATGAAACCATCATCTGTAATGAACGGCTTTGTTCTTCAACACAACTTGTTCTGCTGTATGTAACAAGATGTGAAACCATTCATACACCTAAAAGAATGCTCTCCAACAGCCTTACAATTCCATGCACAGCAATTTCTAATGCCTTAAACATGTATGTCCCAGGAGCTGTGCATTAGTGGAAATGAGTGAGTGTCCTATGACCTGTAATTTCGATTTCCACTATCATTAGCATACACTGTCCTAAACTGTACCCAACTGAAGGGCAATCTACTTATAAACTTTCAATGTGTCATCCTGAAGAATTACAGTTCACTTCTATTTCAATTACAGACCTAGGTGAACAACAGTAATCCAAAACAGTTCACGGAAATTAGCATTCAGGACTGAAGACTGCAGAATACAAACGTGACTGACACAGCTTGTCAGAATTTATGTAGCTTACTCCACAAATAAGCAGTACTTCTACTAAGTCAGTCTTCTTATTTCCACAGCAAGCATGAAGAATTTCTTCTTGTGCACTGAACTGGTGAGTTATTCTACAATAGTCTAAATTTGCTTACAGTGCCCGACTTCATTTTTCCTATATAAATAAAGAAATGAAAGCAATGCGATTCCACATTTGAACCTATTTGGTTAAATAGTGTTTTAATAGGATGAGCAAGTTGTCCTTCAAAAAAATTGTCTATGCATTCCACTTTGAAGGACCAAAAACCCTTTATGGCATAGGCACTACCAAGATTACAGTTTCTTAAAGGCACTACAGTAGCTGCAGTTTACAGAAGGAAGCAATACATAGATATGCCTGAAGTCACACATTTAAAATGAGATAAATGGATGGAATGCCACATGGATGACTGACCCACCCTTCATGCTACAGTATGACAGGCAGTGGAAAAATTCTCTTATTTTATAAAATCTGTATTAGCAGTATAGTTAAGAGTTAAAATAACATGCAAGAAAACAAACAGTGCAAAATAAATTGCTTATTTTGAGATGTTAATCTATAAAAATATCGTAATACGAGTCAATTTCTTCAGTGTTGTCACAAAAAAGTAATGGTGCTGTTGGAGATCAAGGCCTCCTGTAGCCGCCTGATAGATGCGACAAGTCAAGCAGCAGAGCTCAGCAGCGCCCAAGGACAAACACCAAAATGGAGCTGGATGGTCCCAATGTGAAGCAGAACACAGACTTAAGACACTGTAATAGCAACTTTCTTACTCAGCAGAAACTAGCAGGTAAAATGGACTTTGAGACCCATTACACCATTCTGCAAACCTGACAGTTCACAACTATGCATGTTCCTAGAGTGGAGTCTAGATGCTCTAGGTGAACTAAAAACTTAAACGAGGTAGCTACTTTGTGCTATGAACACAATTCCTAATATTCACCCTTACCAAGGAGTCAAAGAAAATTTTATTCCTGGATGTCTTAAAGAGACCATATCAGTAAACTCCTCCATTATTCAGCAACCTGTCTTTCTGAGGGGAAGAGAAAAATCAATACAAGAACATGAATTCTTACTGCTGAATCAATACATGATTTACAGCATTGCGTACTGCGCTCCCAAAAGATCAGCATGGGATTGCTGCTGAACTTGTCAGCTGGGACCTACTCTGACCGATTTCTACTCACAGGGAGCCTGATTCAGCAATGAGTCACTAACAAAAATGCAAACTGAATAAATACTGCTCCAGAATAAGGTCACTCATCCCACACAATTACTATTTTATACTCATATAAGCTTGACTTGCAATAAAGCTGCACCCCTGTTCCCTGGGATCCCCTGGGACTAGGATCCCAGCCTGACTAGATTCCCAAACTGGTGACAGCACTGCCTAGGGGAACTGGGACCTACCTAGAGTGCTAGCTCACCAGCAAGTTCAATAAGCGTTATTACTTCATCTCGTATCAGCAAGAGTAACAGCTGCACTCCTGAACCAAAGATTCCATCTCAAGGTCATGCTTGAAGTGGTCTATACACAGAGCTGCTCCTGAAAATTTGAAGCTATTCCTAAACAGTGAAAACATTAATTTTCTTACAGATCCAAGATAATGTACTAGGAACATAGGAAAAGAACTTTATGATTCCCTTAAAAAAAAAACCAACAACAACAAACTACCTTCAATTATTACCTACTTCATGGCCATCATGTGTTTAATTATTAAATGGGCAATTCCACAGAACAGGTGTTTATCAACACATTGGTAGTAAAAGAAAAAAAAGAAACAGTATTTTAAAATCTAGCTAACAAAATCTGGTAATTTGGATGAAATACAGTCCGTAGTTCTAACCTCTAATATAATAAATGGGTATTCTGAATTAGAACTCAAAGCTTACTCCTAGCTGCCTTCCTTTCATAAACCCACTGAACCTCCCATCTTGATTAGAAAGCACACAGCTTAATACGTTAGATTTATGTAAATCTGTTTTTAGCAAAAAACCACAACCTGAATGACATTTTTATGTGGTCAAGGCAATAACTACCACCGCATTGTAAGCCCTGTCTAAGCCACTGCATCAAATGTGCTGTGAGTGCGGAATGTGGCATTTATACCTTCCAGGCACCATCATTATGCAGAATGGCACGCCAACCAATTGACAGGTTCAAACACAATTAAAAAGGAGAAAGCCCAGACCAAAAGTAGTTGGACAAAGTGAGGTATTTTTACATGTGTAAGATTTAGGACCTAGATGGCAAATAAGACTCAGAAGAGCAGGGTGGTAGAACAGCAGCCTGCATTAGACCTGGCAGCTTGTGAAGGACTATGGCAGCGTTTGTTTGCATTCAGACTATTTATACGCCAAAGGCCATTTTTCATCAGCGCTGACTGCAGAAGCAGACAAGCAGCTCAAGCAATGGCTGTGCACATATATGGAAATGCCAGGTGCATGCTGACCGCACTCCAGAACAGAGGAAGAATGGACAACTGCGCTATCGCTTTTCATCACAGCTCAAGGGAATTACAAGCACTTAAAAAAGTGTTAAGTACAGGCTTGCTTTCCTAGAGACCCATTTAAAATCTCATATCATTATTCATTCATGGATTGCATTGAAACGTGATACGGAATCTCTGACTTCTTTCAGCCACTGCAACAGTTCTCATAAGCAGTGGGGGGTCCCCGGGTACCATTCATTCTGTGGACACACAGTACATCCTAGCATTAGAAATCTCCTTCAGAAGCTGTATGAGAAAAGCAACACAAACAGTGAGCTACAGATGGGGCAATAGTGGAGAAAAACAGAATGGGGAGAGGAACAGCAAGAACTACAAGGAACATATTTGACTCGTACCTTTACTAACAAAGTGAAAAGCACTGTGAACAACTACATCATCCACTTTCTGTCCACTGCCATATTCCTCAGCTGCTTGCCACACTTAATTTCAGATGGACATTGAATTTCACCTGCAATTCTTGGTTCTTCCTGTCCCCATGCTCTGCTTCAGCACCCTTTTTGTCATACTTCCAATGACACATGCCACTGAGAATTTTGCTTCACTTCACTGCTTTCTCTTACTAAATAACATAGAAACATATTGGCGTATGAGTTTGCAACACAATGCTTTCTATTCAAGTCACTCAAATGACATAGAGTAAGCATGGAAATCATACAGAAGACCCACAGAAACGTCCCCTACCAGTCAAGAAAATAAGCAGGGTGGTAGACCACAGCTCCCATCACTTATAGTTTCTGATGCAGACACCAGCTGATTAGCAGGACCAAAATAGCACAGACATCCAACTTTTTGATGGTCTGTGAAATACATCTGCTTGTCATTACTTGTCAGTGTGGTATATTTCCAGTACATTGTAAATGGGCAAGAAGAAGCCCTCCAATTTCCTACCTGATAGTTAAGAAAACCCCTTTGAATAACAAACCACAGCGCCTTTTCTAATTTTGGAGTACTGCAGAAAATTAAAGACCAGCCATCTACACCACAAGCCTTACCCACAATGCTTGCTGGCGTTCTGCTGTCTTGCCAAAGGCCTCCAATTTCACATTTACCCTTGGGAGCCTGCTAAGGGAGACATGGCATCACAGGAGATTTCCAGTCATAAAACAGCACCTTACCCTAAGATACTCTCCATAGATGCTCATCTATTCTTATTTTTTTCCACCATGTACAGATCTGTATCACACTACTGTATTTCAATTTCCTCTCCTCCCTCACCAAAGAGAACTGAAATCCCATCACCCAATAAGCTACAAGATTTCTTGAGAACACCAGATGACAACTGTGCAAATAGGATCTAAGGAAATTTCTTTCCTCATTCCTTGCACATCAGTTCCAACTAAAATAAAACTCTCTGGTAGCATAAACTAGTGACAAAGCAGGGGCTAAAGAGAGACAGTCTGAAGGCAGCCCTACAGTGTTCCACTTCTATCCCAATGCAGTGTGATAAGTGATCCAAGTTCACCCTTGGATGTATTCTGAATGCATATAAATAGATTCAGAAATCCTTCACTGGATTACCACGGTATTGAATTGACTTCAGTAAGGAGTTAAGCTATTTTCTCAGCTCCTCATGAATAGCACACTTGAGCACTGATGTTTATGTCGTATCCCTCACCCTGCTCAGATGGGTAAATTAAGAATTGCCTTATGTTACATGAAGAAAGGTAATTACTACTTAGAACACACCACCACAGTTGCGCAGGGCACACATCTCCACACTGATTCACACAGCCTGCCTTACCTCAGGCCATCTCAGCAGCTGCAGCCAATTCAGCTACCAGCACACCTTCTCTTGGCACCCACCACGCTACAGCAACCAACACCAAACATCTAATAGCCCAAAGCTCTTGCAGAAGGCTCATCAAGAAAATATGAACGCGCCTACAGTATAATCCCAAGTGACCAAGTCCCAACCTAGAGTCAACCCCACCACTCCAAGAACTCATCTTCACAAACAACTCCTGATATTTTATTCAGCTTTCTGCATCTTTAGCTAACATCTCAAAATCTTTACCTAGCTGTATTATGATTGCAAGAGGCATTCCTATCAGGAGGGCACAAAGACCCTACTCCCCCTTGAATCTCCACATGCAAAAAGCTATTCTGAAATACAGTGAAGGTGCTGCTAGATAGCAAAGTACATCCTGCCAATCACATGGCTATTCAGTTCAGCCCCACAATAACAAAAACAGTAGAAAAGTTCACTGCATCACCACCTTGCCACATCATATAAGAAAAACATTGCAACAGTTGCACACCAGATGATATTACCAATACTTTCTAAACTATACATTTACGGTAGGAGACTTCCTGTTCTCACCTGTAGACAATTCACTAACTAGACATTACACGTAAAGAAATATTTTTGACAAACTATCTGCCAGCAGTAACTTCAAAAGCACATTCTCAGCAGAGTTATTGCATCTCGTCCCAGTTTTCCTTCGTGTTCTAGTAATTACTGATCATTTGTATGGAGAAGTTAAGGCGCCCTTCTAGTTTTTGATACTACTATAAAAAAGTATTACTACTGTTCTTGATCAAATTATAAACAGCAAAAATCCACATTGTAGCTCAGCTTTCAGTTCTTAGTAAGTGCTGGCTAGCATCAGGTAGACTGCTTAGAAAGCAAACTTAGCGTTTTGTTTATAAGTGAAGCTGCAACCCCTTTTTTTATTTACATAGAAGCTAAAAAGAATTCATCTGAGATGGGAGAAACAGGTGAGTTCTCTTGTACTTGACTGAATTCAACTGTATTTCCCAGCTCTCAGAAGTGTCCAGAACATCCCACATAACTGCCAGGGGACAAATAAGGCAGGTGAGAGCACATAGAGCTTCCTATGGAGCTGCTCCATTTTGCCAGCCACTGAGCTGCAGAAAATGTTTATCAACAGTCCAAAGGAAAATCTTTATTTTTTGATGCAGTCTCAGGATAAAATTAATATTTAAGCACTGCAGTGGACTGGGATTTAAGTTTTCAGTTTTTCATTCATAGCATCACAGCAAAATTATCTTACTGAGCACACCAACGTAGAAGGCGGTACTTTGCAAATTGTTGGAATCTGTTTCACAAAGCAGATTTTCCTATCACAAACTGTAGTTTTCTGTTCAAACAAAGCTTACCTGTTGGATGCCCAACACGTATTTAAACTGTGCCTGGCAGTGACATCTCTGCCTGGCAGTGACATCTCTGCCAGTAAAGAAATCTCATGCAGGAATTATGTGTTGCTTGGTGAGGTTAATGACATATTCTCTCACTTGCCTTTTCTATGCTGAACTATGTCTAAATGCATTGGAGCTTTATTTCAATACCTGGGAATACTCATTCAGAGAGTTTCTGTGTTAGTTAACCCTCCAGTTTTGTCCTATGGGTGATAACCCACTCAGAGTTTCTACAAATAGATCAAAAATTATTATTCCCTCAGTAATTAAAGACAGCTGTAGTTTTGAACACAGGCCTATATTTTCATTTCATATTGCGAGTATGAATCAATTTCAATTAAGTAAGTAACATTCTCTTAAACATCAGCAGTACTTGGCCCTGAGCAGCGATGCTTTCTTAGCAGCCAGCACAAGTGCTGTTTGGAAGTCACACTATCAACCTCTCCTGGCACGTTTCTGCCTTTCTCAGGGGAAAACAAGCGAAAAGACAAAGCACATAGGCAAATATTTGAATGTGGAGCAGTCAGGTACCTTTTTTTTGAAAGATGAGCCATGGCATCAGTCCAGTTCTTTACTACCAAAAGGGAATGTGAATAACCTCTTTCTTCCTTGCAGAGCAGAAGTTGGATTTGGACTCTCCTTATGTGTTCCATGCTCTTTAAGCTGCATTCATCTGCATGGATCTACATCTCAAAACACAGTACAGATCCAATTGCCAGCTTCCAGAAGCTGTGGCATTCCTATCTTAAGCAGAAAATATAATGCCGAAAGGCAGCACAAAAGAAACATTCCTAACAACATACTGCATCTTCTTCCTTTGATACTTACATTGGAATTTTGCAAGTTCACTTCTTTTTTTTCCTTAATATTCAGGTAGATGATGCTCATCTTGAATGAAAAGCAAAACCACACACTTCAAAGTGGAAGTTATTACCTCACACTGGTCTCATTCATCAGGAAGCGAAAGAACTTCCTCTGCAGTAGAAGGTTTGGCACATAAGCTCCACACACAGAGTGCATGCTCAACTTTCTGCTGCTGGTAAGTAGCTTTTCGCTACCATAACTTGTTCTTCAGCATTCAAGTTTAATTAAATGCAATAGCAAACCAGAATTAAATACACGTACATCGAGATATGAACATGTCTTTAAGGCGAAAGTGCAGCTTTTCTTTTTCCTTCGGTCTTTTTCCTATTTACCCTCACCCAGACACGACTGTGTGATGGCACATCTGACATCTATGCCTGGAAGCCTCTTTAGGTTTCCTTAAGAGTACAAAGCATACGTTCAGATCTTGGAGAGGCCTCAGTGGTAACAGATGCATATTGCTAACTTTTGCAGACCACAGCTGGAAGGGCAGATTTTATCTGATTTTAATCCAGACTTTTTTTTTTAATTAACACATGAGCAAGCTTCTAAAAGTCCAGTCCATTTAGCCCATATTAAGTTCTTCATCTGTTTTAGAAAAGTGCTTGATTAAAAAGTGAATTGAATTGGTGCATGACTACGTACAGTTATGTGCCAATAATGGTGGATGCTGCTATATCACACCCACAGAAAGCCCTCCCAACTCCTTAGGTTCGAGGTTTATGACTTAAAAAAAGCCCAACACATGACACTCCTGGGAAAACGGAGCACTGTGGAACTAAGTTCACATTCCTGACTTTCAGCATCACTCCCTGCCTGGTTACCACATATTGACTAAACACGTTTTGGTCTCCAACTCCTTCAGGAAAGCAGGCCGGTTCAGGAAAGCAGGCGAGCCCTGCTCCATGCTGGCAGTCAGCGGGTCGGGCCATGACTCAGGGCTCCCCGCAGGGCTTAGGAAGCAGCCTGCAGGCTGTAGGGCCAGAGATGGCATACGGGAAGCTCCCCCTCGGCTGTCCCTGGGTAGCACCCACAGGCACTGCTTTCTCAATTTTGTTGAGGGTTTTGGCAACCACACTGTTGCTGGAGGAGTTCAAAACAGGTTTTCCCAAAGAGAAGCGATGTCACGGAGCTTGCGAGGGAGAAACAGCTCCCAAGACCGAGCCCCAGCACGCGGGGCGGTGGTTGTCCCGTGCCAGGAGGTCTTCGTTTCTGAGACCGGTGGCAAAGCACGGCTCCCATCGTATTTTCAGGAAGATCTTTCCACGGCAGAGTACCATCTCACCCAACCCCCGCCCCGCGCCGGCAGGGCGCAGCCGACACCCGCATCATCGCATCCCTTCCGAACGCTTTCAGCCCACCCACCCCGACGGAGGAGCGGCGGTGGGGCTGCCACGCAAAGGCGAATCCCCGCCTCCCTCGGTCCCCTCACGGTGCGGGCACCGATATCAGCCCCAACCCCAGCCTCTAGGTGCGGCCCGCGCCTACCGTCGGCCGACAGGGCCATCTCGATCAGCGTCTCGTTCGCCTTCTTGCCCAGGCGGTTCATGGTGGCTGCCCCCACAGCCGCTCTTGCCCCCTTCCCGGCTCGCCCGCCTCCCGCAGCTCAGCGGGGTGAGTCAGGGGCGGCGATGCATGCGCAGTGCCGCGGGGCGGAGCGGGGAAAGCCGGGGCTCTCCCTGGGGAGCTCGCTTTGTACCGCCACTTCCTCTCTCCCTTTTTCCCTCCCACGGCCGCTCTGGTAGCGGTCGGAGGCTGCTCCTCCCGCTGTGGCGACCCGACGCGGGGCTGTGCTCAGGCGCGGACATTTTGGCTAGGGCGGTGCCCGGGCACCATTAGCACCGCTGTTTTTGATTTTTCTTTTTTCTTTTCCTTTTTTTTTTCCCCTTTCTTTCAGGAAAAAGACCCACGTGTTGAGAAACGTGGCTGTTCTGTAATCCATTTGTTCCCCCTTCCACCCCAGCACAACCAGCCAGCTTCCACCTGCATCCCTCAGGCTATCACCCCCAAATTCTCATCTCTTCAGTAATCAAGGGTACTTTCCAGCCCTCTGTTGGCTCGGTGCATTTATTTCACTTCAGGGCAGATCTCGAAGCCTTCCTTCAGATTAGCTTTTTGTACACTCAGATTTCTCTGGCTTAAGTAACAATGTTGTGCAACAAACCTGTTCAGAGCTGTGTTCCTTGAGCAACCAGCGCACAACAGCAGTTTCAGGGCAGGATTTCTTAATCACAAAGCTCAAGTTAGGCGGGTCGAGCCACCCAGTTACAGCAGCTGGCTGTGCTCCGCTCTCCATACGGCATTAGGCCTTTGTGGCATTGCTGAAGTGTATGACTGAAGTATATTTTTAGATGGGAGCAAGGCCTAAAAATACATCTGGTTGCTCTCCAACATCTGCGACGCTCGGTTTGGCTTTCAATCTCAAGATGGAGGGAAAGGAAGCCATCCAGAGAGACTTAGACAGTGGGCCCATGTGAACCTAATGAGGTTCAACAAGGCCAAGTGCAAGGTGTTGCACTTGGGTTGGGGCAATCCCAGGTATTTATGCAGACTAGGCAAAGAACCCTTTGAGAACCGCCCTGAGGAGAAGGACTTGGGGATCCGGGTGGATGAGAAGCTGGACATGAGCCAGCAGTGTGTGCATGCAGCCCCTGGGCTGCATTAGAAAAGGGGTGGCCAGCAGGGAGAGGGAGGTAATCGCCCCCTTCTGCTCAGCTCTTGTGAGGCCCCATCTGCAGTACTGCATCCAGGCCTGGGGCCCCCAGTGCAGGAAGGACGTGGAGCTCTGGGAGCGGGTCCAGAGGAGGCACTGAGATGATCAGAGGGCTGGAGCAGCTCTCCTGTGAGGAAAGGTTGAGGGAACTGGGCTTGTTTGCCTTGGAGAAAAGAAGGCTCTGGGGAGAGCTCATTGCAGTCTTCCAGTACTTGAAGGAAGAGTACAAACAGTAGGGGCAACAACTGTTTACGAGGCTGGACATTGATAGAACAAGAGGGAATGGTTTTAAACTGAGACAGGGGAGGATTAGTTTAGATATTAGAAGGAAGTTTTTCAGTGAGAGAGTGGGGACACACTGGAACAGCAGCCCAAGGAGGTTGCAGATGCCCCATCCCTGATGCATTCAAGGCCAGGCTGGATGTGGCTCTGGGCAGCCTGGTCTGGTGTTTGGCAACCCTACATATAGCATGGGGATTGAAACTAGATGATCATTGTGGTTCTTTTCAACCCAGGCCATTCTATGATTTTATGCAGGGTGTGGGGACAAAGCATACCACAGGACAGGAGTGTTTGGATAGCTCACAACAGCAAGTGACAATGTTCAACTCAAAAGCTGTATTTTCCAAGGCTTTAATTTTATTGGAGCTTTAAGTACAAGAGAAATGCTGTTATGCCCCATAGCAGATGAAATTAGAACTCTCTATTTAGCATGCAAGGCTGTCGGTGACCATCACTGGTTTGTGCCTGTTAATGACACGCTCCACCCAGCATGTGAAGCTGTTGGTATCCAAACCTGTGTGAGCGCTCCAGGGATGCTTTTCAGGTCTCTGTAATTGCACAAGTGCATGGTTTCTGGAACAACCAATTTTGTGTAAATTACACAGTGGCTCGTGTCAGGGACAGGCATCTGCTCTGTGAAAGACCTTGTGTCTGTGGCAGGCACTCAGGAGGTACATGCAATACCCAGCATTTAAGTTTCTTGTCTATTCTGAGCTTGAAGAGCGACTGTCTTACTTGTTTTCAGAGCATGCCTAAGTGATGCAGGATCATTCTTCCTTCCGAAGGCACAATGCTTTTCTCCCTCTGCTTGTGTTTCCACTGATGATCATAAAGCTGTATATTTGCAACGAGTGTGGTCAAATTGTTCAGCTGACTGACCTTTTTTTTCTTCTTCTGGCTTTTCAGTTCAATGACTCATTGCAAGCAATAGGTACTGCCAAAATAAAGAAATGGGGAACCACACTATTCACGATGATTTTAGTCCTTTAATATCAACTGGGAAAAAAAATAAATACAGGAATGCCATTGTATTTCTGCACTTGGTGGTCTGGTGTTCAAATAGTGTTCCTAATACAGTGTATATATAAAACAAAAAATAAAAATTCCAGAAGACTATGTGTATATTAGCAAGCATCAGCACAAATCACTGGCAGTGATTACACTTAGAATGCTCAGCAGCAAAACATAATCTTTAAGCGTCTATGCTAAATGAGAGCAGATAATTTGTAGCCCTTATGAAATCTTACATTTAGCCCTTATAAAGGCTTTTTCAAATGCACGGAACTGGCTTAGGAGCCTTCATATTTTCAAAACTTATACAAATGCAGAGAACTGTGGGCACTGGAGAGCCAGGTTTTAAGAGTATTTCTGCTCCCAACATCTCAGAAAGTACTCCATGACCTGCTCAGAAACACAGCTCACACTCTGGGATCCTTGCTTTTGAAAGTCCTGTTAGAGGACTGACTCAATTTTAGACACCAAAGCATGTTGTAACACATGGCCTCAAGGCTTAGATCAGGTTGAAAATAGAGCTCTTGTGCATATCAGTTAGATGCTTTGAAAAATTTTGTTGTCTATTCTCTACCTACTGGGAATGAATATAATACATACAGCTGTTGGTTTTACCACCTGGGGACCCAGAGGTTATTAAGGTAGCACATGCTTTCAGGATTCCATATGCTGCACATGGCAGCATCTCCATCGGAGTCACAGAGGGCATAGTAACTTTCTGCTGCTGAAAATATGTGTATTGTTGATTGTACTGTTTCACTTAGGAAAGTTTTGCAGGTGTTTAGAGTTTTAGTAAGTTTTCACATCAGACTGAGCATAAATTTTGAAATAAAAAAGTGTGAGTTTAAAATAGATACAGTAGAAAAGGAAAGCATCTCCTTCCCAGTCTCTGTGACTACTGGAGGAAGCACCATGAACTCTTCTGTTAATGCACTCTCCTGTTACAGTTGGCACAGTAAAGAAAGGAATGTAATAGGCACTGGTCAGAGAAAAACCCCAAAGGGAGCTTTTAACTTTCTGAAGATTCACTCCAGCCTTCCTCAACTATCTCTGCTTTTTACTTAGTCTGTGTTTGACATCTGACTCTCTTCTTGTGCGGCTTTTAAGGGTGAACACAGCTACATGAATGCCATGCACTCCAGGAGCCCAGGAAATGTGCTTACTGAAGGAACAGGCAGTTGAATTTGTACATGAGGACAGCATGGTTCTATTTGCATTCTGCCAGGCAGCCCAAAAAACATCAGGAAATGGCAATGATAAGAGGACGCTGTCAGTAGCTCTGGTGTGAGGTGGCAGAATGTTAGCAGTTCTCAAAGGAAGGAAGTTGTACATGGTATGCAAAAAGATGTAATTACTGCATTTTTTTCCTTTTCATTGCTTTTCAGTTTGTGAGCTGTACGTAGCAGGTGGTGCAGACACTTTTGCAGACTATGGTCTGCCTTTTTATTGGCCTGAGCTCCCTCAAATGTGCAACAGTAGAGCTAAGATTAACTCTGTTTTTTGCTCTACCCCAGGGCAAGGAAATGGCATGGGTGTGGTCCCAGCTAAGCCCAGCCACATCTCAGCTGGGTACCGACTGCTCCAGGAGGAGGAAAGTGTGAGACGGCACCAGCTCTGTGCCCTCTGTGTGACTGTCTAAGAAGGGTTTCAAAAGAGCTGCTGGAGATCAAGGTAATCTTAACAGCAATCTGTATTCCATTTCACAGGCAAGCACACATTTTAAATGTGTAATTATGCAGTTGCACTCTAATAATTAGATTCCTCAGTTTATAAACGACATCAAACTTCTTAAAATAATCCAAGGAAACCACAAGAAAGACCACAAAAAGAAAGCTATGTTGCAATTTAATGAGGAGTAGAGGGAACCCATCTCCCTCATGCTACTGGAGACATTGTAAAGGTACCTTAATATCTAAAAAGTCTACTCATTAACTACATCTGAGGCACGATTCTTCACTCTTGCCAATTCTCCATGAATACAATTCCAGTGATTTTGCTAAACTGCTCCTAAATAGCATAAATAGCATGAGCAAAGATCAGTATTTAATTCTTATAGGTTCTGCACTGACAGTTACATTCACAAAAATAATAATAATAATAAAAATATATATATATTGAATGCAGTAGGGATGAGGAGGCCTACTTCATCATTTCTGGCACTTAAATAATAGCATTAAGACAAGAAACTGCACCATTTTAATAAATACCAGCCTGCTTTCTCATCCATTTTCTCTCTTCCTGTTCTATAGTTTCTCAGAGTTTAGTGCCCTCCTGTGGTAGTAGTGATTTCTCCTGTGAAATTAGGTATGCTGGCACTTCGTGGTTTTTTTTTTTTTAATTTATTTTGTACCCGTTGATTATGCCATGGCTGTAGATGGATAAAATGAAGTTGAATTATAGATACAGTTTTGTTTTGTTTTTTAAACACAGAGGACTGTGGATTGACTAAATAAGGCTAGTGTGTGAAGGCTGAGCACTGGAGTGCTGCAGAGAGCTAAGTAGCTCTAGCAAAAACATTTGGAAATTCAGTTCACTTCAGCGTGCATTAATCAGTTTAAAAAGTAAAGCAGGATGGAATTATAAAGGTACAAGGAGAGTGCTCCCTCTCTGATGAAAGGTAATGGGGAGCTGGCTTCCTCAGACATAGAAAAAGCTGAGGTATTCAATAAGTGTTTTGCGTCAGTCTTCACAGGTGGTCAGGCTTCCCACGTCTGCCAGGGCTATGGCTGTTTACAGGGATAGAGATAGGACAAGGGGGAATGGTTTCAAACTGAGACAGGGAGGTTTAGGTTGGATGTTAGGAGGAAGTTTTCCCCCTCAGAGAGCAGTGACACACTGGAACAGGTTGCCCAAGTAGGTTGTGGATGCCCCATCCCTGATGCATTGAAGGCAAGACTGGACGTGGCTCTGGGCAGCCTGGTCTGCTGGTTGGTGACCCTGCACATAGCAGGGGTGTTGAAACTTGATGATCATTGTGGTCCTTTTCAACCCAGGCCATTCTATGTCTATGATACAAGAGAATAAAACAGTGCAGTTTTGTATGAGATAAAGTGTAGTCAAACTTTTAAACACGCCTTTTAATGACTTGTTCTTCTCCTGCATATGCATGCTTTTAGCTCTGCTTGCTTACATATTTTATTGTGAAGGTTCTTAAAATTGTACAAAGAGATGAGCATCTTTGTAAATATTTCTGGGAAATGGGAAACTTAATATCTTGCCTTATTCAAGCATATTCAATGCACAACTTATTTTGTGCAAGACATTCACAGCTACCAAGCTGGTGAGAATAATAGAAATAATGATACAAGCATCTGATCCTGTGGATTGTATTGAATTAACATGCTCTCTTGTTTGTAAAATTCTCTGTGAAGAACAATCCTATTCAAAGTGTGAGTTTTAAGAAATTGTTTCATATTTGCTGTTATAAATTATTGTCCAATTCTGCATAATTGGTAGACTTGCAGCAAGTTTTCAAAGCTTTCACCTATGTAGCACACGCATGGCACCCTAAAAACAGCCCAAACAATGGAAGCATCTTCTGACATGGGCTTCTTTGACATCAAATGACCAAGTGTATAGTATCTTTTTAGCCTGTCTCCTTGAGAGCATTCCACAGTTTAGCTCCAATCCCTTGGTTGACGATTTCCATCTTCTCTGACCACGTGCATCTTAGTACTTTCCTGTTCTTTGCCAGCATTCCCATTTTCCTCCCCTTTGAGAGCAGATGATAGAAACTGCAAAGGCCTGCTGTCTGATGGTCTAGTTCCAAGGCTGCAAGAAACAGTTTTAAGCAGAAATGAGTGAAGACAGATGCCCCAGAGAAGAAAACTGTATGTAGTCTTCTTCTCTATCTTTTCTGTCTCCATAGAAAACAAGAGCAAAATGAGGGCATGTAGGGCTGTCTGCTGTAGGGAAAACTGTGATGGTTATAGACAGAAAGGAAGGTGACTAAGGTGTTTCTGCCCTGCCCAAACACTCAGGTTTTCCCAGATTCTTAGGGCCGTGCACTGGCTGATGTTATCTCACAACCCAGCTGAATGTTTGGAGGTGCTGCTGGTTGGAGGTGTTGATGCTGGCCTGTAGCCTGATAGATATAACAACAGTGTAACAGGCTGGAAGGGGCCCTTTGTTGTAAGAAGGAAATTAAACAGTAGTAGTATGATGTCAGCCTTGATCCAGTATGACTTAATACAGATTTTTTATTAATCCTAATGAAACTGAGCAGTGAACTTATAGTTCTTGTTTACTGCATCCTTTCCAACTTGTTTTGTACTTATCTTCATAGTTTTCCCTTGCAGCTGTGTGAGATATAGTAACCAGATAATGTTTCCAGCCTTTCCTTAGGCTCTAACAGATCATTACACCAGATCCTGTCTGAAAAATGCAGCACTTATCTCCCCATCCAGGGGAACCCTCCTGGAGGGTTGTCAGGGCTGCCCACACAGTCCGTCATTCCCAGCCACAGTGCATGCTGAGCATACAGATTAGTTATGTGCACCCTGTGAACACAATCAGCATCCAGGAGCAGCAGGAGTGGAAACACACAGGCACCCTCAAATGTAATTGGAAGGATTGGGCAGAAAGCAAAGAAACAAAGTGAAATGGAAAAAAACGTATCCAAAAGTCAGTACTTCATAAGTAAGATAAATATAAATACTAAGATTTCAGAATAACCAAATAATTCATGTGTATATTATAAGCAGGAAGACAAACAGACTGTGATGAAAACTGAACATAAAAATTAGAAACAATAAATAAGAAAAATGTAATATCAAAGTGAAATATTCATTGGCTGCAAAGTATATTTAAATTTCAGGGGAACAGAGGAAAGTCCCTCAAAATGTAAGGTGATTCTTTATTGCATCTGGCTTCAAAGAAGCCTACCAGGGCTAATAGTATGATTTCTTATGTTGTTTACCTCTAGCTTCAAATAATGAAGAAATAAACCAGTGCATAATTCTGTAATTTTTGTATGGCAAATTTTATACTTGAACATTTTTTTTTCCCCATGGCTGTCTCTAAGAATGTTAATTCCACTTTCTTGTTAAACTGTTGAATTCATAAGAGGAGCTCTGCCATCTCTAATTAAAGCCAAATACTTTTTCATGAGGTCATTACTATGAAATGTATATTGTATTGTTTTCAGAAGACAAACTAGTGGTAACTTTCTAACTACGTCCTCTTGAATAACTATACAGGTACTTCATATATTTGGAAGAATCTCATCTGTAATTTATTGTTCTTATTACTCCTTCAAACTTTTGTTTAAATATGGAAAGATGCAAGATGATAATATGGGAGTTACTTATCCAGTAGTCATTGATTGGGTAATTTCTGAAATCCTCAAGTTTCACTATCAACATTTACTACAAATTTATACAATATTTATATCAGCATTTACTACATATTTACTACAAATACATAGTTTTGGATGATTCTTTCTAAGTTAGATCTCCAGGTAAGTCTTTTGAGTGTTAGTATTTTTTTAAATGCTTGAAAACTCTGGGTTTGTCTTTATCATTCCCACTGCCCTAGATATATTGTTTCCCAACTTCAGTAATTCAGTATTGCTGTCCAAAAAGCTCTGAAGAATACTTTTCTCTTTTCACAGCGCTCACTAACTTTACCTGAATCAGTGGAAAACCACTGGACAAAAAGCTACTGTCTCATCAGTTTAACAGATAAATACTCAAATGTTCACTGATAGCCCTCTGTATTGTAGAGTTAAGGAGAGAAAGTGATATATGTGTGATCTGGTACATAAACTCTGATACTTCAAATAATTGGCATCTCAGAAAAATAGTCTGTGTTTCATAGGTTTAAATTGAGTGTGATTAAGAACTGAACTAGTATAAAACACATGGCATTGTTTGACCTGGCTTTTGAAACCAGTCTGTTGCAGAAGGACTCACTGATCATATTTTCTTTCATGTCTTTCCGTGAGTTACTGAAGAAGCTCCACTATCAGGAGATGCAGGTGTAGTGCTCTTACTTTGAATTGCTTCATATTGCGCCCTATCAGCTCCAACATGTGTTACAGGATCGAACATGACTTCAAATAAGAGAGTAACACTGACTTTTCCTGATCCACTCCTTACATTAATCACAAGTGATGCTAAATGCAATTGTTCTTAGCCCATTTTTGCCATTCACTAAAACTATCCCAAGTTAATGGAATAAACTTTAGTTACATAGAATCACAGAGTAACAGAACAGAAGGGATTGCATGGGACCTTTCAAGATAGTCCAGTCCAACCCCCTCTCCAACTCCCCGCTAAAGCAGCTTCCATGGAGTAAGAAAGTGTCCAGATGGGTTTTGAATATCTCCCAAAAGGGAGAGTCCACAACCTCTCCAGGCATCTGGTTCCAGTGCTCTGTCACCCTCAAAGAAAGGAAGTGTTCCCTCTGTTTGCACAGACCTTCCTGTGTTCCAGTTTGTGCCCATTGCCCTTTGTCCTATTTTGAGGTACCAGTGAAATGACTGGCCCCGTCCACTTGACTCTCACCCTTTAGAAATGTATAAGCATTGCTAAGATCCCCTCTCAATCTTCTCCAGGCTAATAGTCCCAGAGCTCAGCTTTTCCTTGTAATGGAAGTACTCTAGGCCCCTCATCTCTGCAGCCATCTGCTGGACTCTCTACCTTTCTCAAATTGAGGAGCCCAGAACAGGATGCAGTCCATTGTTAAAATTTTTGAGTTTCCTAAGAAATTGGCCTTTTAGTAGTATGCCTGTTATTTCTGATGCAATTTAGTTTTTCTGAGTCTGACATCCTGAGAATTGAAATAGAATGACAGTTTTAAAACCAGTGAGTAATCACTGCTCTATCAATTATTAGCCAGGGAAACTCCATCTGCATTAGCTACTTTTGCTTCAGTCTTAAGCAGCTTTTCTCTTCATTTTCTTTGTATTTTCACAAGGTAAGGATGCCATTAAACTGCATTCCTCCATTCTTCCTTGTAAAACTGATAGCCTTATCACATTCTTCCTGCTACGCTTAAATGAACACTGAACCAAGCAGAGCATTTCTCTTACTCCTCACACTTAAGAACAGCCACGCTATTTTTGAAAGATATTTTTGACTGCTTATCATTTAGTATTTCACACCATAGCCCTTAGGAAGTGCTAATAGATGAGAGTGTTTTTCTATCTAAACGCTCTAAGATTCACGTTTAAAATAATACAAAAGAACTTCTTATTCCAAAGACAAGCAAGTTTTACACAATTCTTTCCTGAAGTTTACTTCAGCCTTCAATAGAGTCAGCATACCAAGCTGCTTCATGAGCCCTTCTCTAATGTTTTGAGAAGCTTATTTCATGTATTTCCCATCAACAGTCACATTTTTTTCTTGTTGCTGTCACTAGCAATCAAACAGATCAATACAATAGGAGAGTTCAGCAAGATAGAAAGGTGCTGTAAGGGAAAGGAAAAAGATTGCTTACCTGAATTACAAGATTTCAGATTCATAGGGGAAAGCTTGACCAAGAAAGGATGGCAGTCAGACCTTAAATAAGGTCTAAGAAGCAGCTAAGCTCCAACCCTTCCAGTCACACAGATGAACTGCCCTCACCTGTGCTTCCAGGGCTGACCAGGTCCTTTCCCCAGTTGATCAGTCAGTGGTTCAGGCTGTGACTTAACAGTTCCCATAGACCGTTGTTTGCTGTTTTTATTGCCGGGGCACAAAATGCCATGAGTCTTTCTTTTGCTTTTCTTTCATAAGAAACTCTGGAATGCAGCCATGTTGCTTTGCATGATTATGTGGTACACTGAATGAAATCACCACTTGAGAAGCTAGATTTAAAATTTTCACCGTGTGGATTCCTAACACTGACCATTTCACCACTGATTTTAATTGCAACAAAAAAATGGTCTCAGACAGTGATGAGATAAGCAGTGTCATCCACTACTGTTCCGGAACAGTTCCCTTTGTCACTACTGATCATTATATTTTATAGAAACAGTCCAGTGATAATCTATCAACTGCAGTGTGAATGATAAAATGGTGAACAGTGGGAGCACTGCTCTGTGTTTTTATACTGTGCATCTCAGAAGTTACCCAGCTAGCAGGGGTACATCAGGAAATAGGGTCCTGCATGAGTTATATGGAAAATGTGATAGATTTTCCTCAGGTTTATTACACCTGTTGTGAACCTGGCCAACAGAACCCAGCTTTGTGCAGCAAATAATTCCCAGTGGTATGTTTCAAGCTATCAATTTGCCAGTGGAATCAGTTGGTTCAGCAGGGTATAAATAAATCTGTGCCAAATCCAAACAAATGGCTTGGCTGGAGCCCCATTTTACTGCTTCAAAAAGCAAAGTAACCAGCAGGAGTTGCAAGACGGTAGGGGATTCACAATTTCTTCAGTGTTATGGTCCATAATAGTGTTGCATTCAACTCCTGGCAGAGTAACCTAACGATAGTTTAGTCCTTCAGTTCTACCTAAGTTTGTACATCAGTCTTTCCCAGCTCATACCTATGTAGGTCACCCTAAAACCTAAACCAGTTCACACATAATTTAGTGGATTCCAAATGAAAAGAAAAGAAAAGAAACAAAAAATCTATTCACCTGCTAATTTTTCACTTCTGCTAATTCACAAGGATTGAATTCACAGCTTTGATGCTGCCTTGTCAGCTCTGCCCTATAGTAGCTTCACTTCCAGACTGCCCTTGATGATCCTTATATGTGCCCCATATACTCATCAATAGCTGGGGATAATTAAGCATATGCATGTAACAGATGGGTAGGGAGAAGGAAGTACGGAGAAGGAAAACAACAGGCAAAACAAATCATAAAGCAAGGTAAATGTGCAAAAACTCTGGATAGTTAACTTTGGAAAAGCATGAATCCAAGCTGAAGTCATGTACAGGCCTGCAATAACCGTGTTACTTTAAGAGAAATGTATTTTCTTACTTGTTAACAAAATGTCCATCTGTAAAATCGTAACAGCTAGGCTAACATCCAATTTGTAATTCCCCATCCAATTCAAGACATAAAACTGACTTTCCATAGCATGGATACACT
The DNA here is from genome assembly GCF_019238085.1 of Lagopus leucura. Classification (NCBI taxonomy): domain Eukaryota; kingdom Metazoa; phylum Chordata; class Aves; order Galliformes; family Phasianidae; genus Lagopus; species Lagopus leucura. Next base: position 1,744,815 of record NW_024962284.1, on the reverse strand, counting down.
GAATTTACTTCACAATTTTCCCCTCAAATTTTCAAGCTCTGTAATTGTGTGGGGAGTATAATATACAATGCTATTGGCCTATATGTTTCTTCCTACAAAATCAAAAATCGATAGGATTCATTCCTCGTTTACAAATAGTGGTGAACAGTAAAAATGCTTCCCTGTAGAAAGCTAAGGAGAAAAGAGAGACACGTATATATAATACAGAGAAGAGTCTCCATTGCATTTAGTCTCCTATGTTCTCCAGATACCATATATATAAGGGTTATACCGAGGTATTCTTGTTAATGAGCATTTGTTATTCATTTTTTCTCAATTGTTCGGAATGAAAATGTTTTCCTTTGTATATAGAAAACATAATCCCCCCAAAAAACAAGATCCTCCCCACCCCCCCTTTCTTTCACCCTTTGCAGCTCTCATTTTCTTCTTCTTTTTATGTTACATCTACACAGAGTGAAAATTATGTGTAATTTGAGCCATAAATCTTGAAGATTTACTGCTGCATCACTTGTACAGGTTTTTGTTTGTTTGTTTGTTTTGTCAGTGAAAGTTGGGTGGTTTGTGTTGTTCCTGTTTGTTATTTTTTATTTTATTTTATTTTATTTTATTTATAAAGATTCCTCTGGCTGGTAACCAAGCTTCTCAGAGTCTTTTATTCCCTACCTCTGTTCTCTCTTCCCATCCCTCAGGTACTACCTGTCTCCTCTTACCCACATCTGGATCCCTTTCCTTTCCACCTGCTTCTGATACTCCTCATTCTTTCATTCCTTATTTAATCAGGCTATCCTCATATACTTAGGCTCGTTCATCATTCTCTTGCCAACCAGTTCAGAACATCTCAGACTTGCAGTGTTTTCCCTTAAGGAGGAAACAAGGATATAGGAGCAACATAGGATTTCTGCTGCTTCCATGGTTGGCCTTTTGCTTTTCCTGCACATTTTCCACATATTGTCCCCATTCTTGCCTAGCAAACTAGGTTTCCTGCTCTCTGAAAGAGATTTTTGTTTCAAGGCTTAGATGCTCTCACCTTCTGGTGTTTGGCATTATCCCTGTGGAGCAGCAACCAAGCAGTTAATGTCACCTCTGATACGCCCTTGTCTCTTTGTGAGTATCTGATATTTTACATATGAAAATACAAACAGCTTCAGCACTGAACTAATATCAGCTGCTCCTGACATTTTGTTCCCACCCAGCACAGTTACTTTGGAAGTGTTAATCCTATTTACAGTGAGTAAATGTTCATGTTTGAACTTATTGATGATGTAATTCTATGGACCTAATCCTTAAATGCTTAGTTTGTCTATCATTAGACAGAGTTTGCATTAAACTTACTGGCTCAAGACTTTTGTTGCGGTAATAATATAATTGAAAAAGCAAAGTAAGCCCATCAGAAGCATTCATTTTTATCTCTTTCTTAGATGAGGACAATCAACCAGAAAACAAACAGAACGGCAAAGGTCTTCAGGTGTTAGAAGCAGAGTGAATGGAACTGTTTGTTATAAATGTTTGTAATGGTACGTTAGGAATAATTTTCATTTCTTTCAAATTAGCATCTTAAATTCCCAGGGGCTTTTCTGCAGGTTTAAAAAGCACAGAGAAGAATGCTGTCCCCAGAAAAGCTATTCAGTTTAATGTTTTCCTTCTTCGCTTGCAATAAATCATTTTTCTCAGTGAGGCTGATCTTACGTGCTGCTCCTTGGTTTCAGGATACTTCTTGCTGCACGGTATCCAAGGATGTAATCTGTCATAATATGATCATTCAATTTGCTGCCTTTAGTCATCTGCGGCTAGGATCTTGTACATGGTATTTTGATTTGGTTTAATGTGAAGGAGCGTGTTCTTCTTTTGCTTTATTGTTAAATGGTTTTTCAAGAAGTATTCTTGCTTTGTCTCTTTCTTTCATGGTGATACGACAGTGTGTAATGGCAGGAATAGCACTGCAGCACCCATGGAGTACCTCTGCTGACAGACCCACCAGTTTTGTTATGAAGGTATGCAAAGCTCTCACTTAGGTAACACAAAGCAATATTTTTTTCTGTCTGTTTTAGAATTTAGAGATTCGTGGTCACTCACTGGCTTTGTTTGATCACAGACATGATATAACAGCCATATCTATTCAATCTAACATTGATTTTCACCAACAAATGTTAATCATTTGAAGGTGAGGCTTTTAGAAAAAAATTTACAGATTTGTCCAGCTTTCACCTGGACTTGCCTATCTCTGTTCCTCCGCAAGCTTTGAGACAAAAGTGCAAAGAATCTCTTACTGTTGGCCAGTATCAAGATATTAGCCTGAGAAAGGACAAATGCCAGATAACCAGAAATGGTGAGGTAGAGTTGTTGCTTATGAATATCTCCTACTCAGGGAATCTCTTGATCTTAAAATGACTTCACTTTCTAGACTTGTTGGTGACAGAGTCAAGGATAAGGGAACTTACTGTAATCTACTGGGCTGGGTATTCATCTGTCATACGGGGAAACCGACTTCATGTTTCAGCCCGATAAGCTGGCACAAAACTTTCTCTTAGAAAAGCATAAGTGAATTATGGATGACTCAAACACAGTACAGAAAATTACATTAGCATACATAACACAGAGAGGTTTAAATATAATTACAGCAGCTGCACACAACAAAGTAAACAATAGTAGAAAAACAGTGGGAGCAAAACTATTCCTGCTGAGTAACCTTTGTGTGCTTAGAGAAGCAGATTCCTGTCTTTGTTTTGTAGAATCTAAATACTTGCCTTGAACACTTTTTTTTTTTTTTTTGCCAAAAGCTAGTATGCAGCACAGATGTTGAGTTAATGATCAATTCATATGAAGCCTCAAATGAACACCAAGAGTAGAAAATTCAGAGCAGATATGCCCTAGAATACTCACAGAATGAATAAACTCCTTTGTTTACAGGGTAATTTTTCAGATTCCGTGGTTGCAGCTTAGGGCTGTAGAGATGATCAACCAGGTTGCCACAACTATACGTTTGCCATAGGCAAAGTCGGGGAGGAGAACAAATGTGAGGCTGAGGAATTTTTGCCTAGCTTGAAACCATTGGAAAAGGGTCTCTTAGTCCTGTTCTTCACCTAGAATCAGTATTCTGCCCATCCAGCAGAGAGTTCACCTTTAATTGAAACAGCCCAGACATTCTAGAGCATTTTTAAGGATATATTTCAAGTCCCTTCAAAAAAATGTTCAACTTTTAGTTTAAGCTTCTGTGGAGTTGATTTCAAATATCTCTGAGTACATTACATCCCTCCTCTATCTGTTGATTCTTGGTGTAAAATATTCACCAATCCTTTCTTTGGAGATTGAGAGCCATTTTGATAGCAGTGGTAAAATTTATGGCTGTAATGGCTAAATCTAAAATGAAGGACTTACTGATGATGGCAACTAGTAAACAATGCTGGTAGCAGGTAAACTTGATGCACTTGTGCTTTTCTGAAAGTTCTCTTCATCAGCAAGGTAGAAGAAGCAAATGTCTTCATATATGTTTCTATTTGTACATCTTGATGAATTAATTGCACTCTTGGTCTCTCCTTTCTCCACTTTACTAGATCTTCTCTGTTTTCTCCATAATCACTCAGAAAATATTTCCATTTTTATCAGTGTTTTGTGCCTTGCTAAATGTTTTATATTTTAATACCGAGAATACTTGGTATTAAAATTGCACAACTTTAATTCACCTGTATTTGTATTGTTTCAATAGTCTTATTATACAAGCATGTTTTGTGATTTCTTAATACTTTTTGCTGGAAGAAAATAATTCCTGAGCTCTAAGATGACAGAAATCTTCCTTTCCTGTCTTTCATTCTCTCCTCGCCTAACATCCACAGTAATGCATTACTGGAGTGATTCTAGCAATATCAAACTTAGAAGTTTTAGGGTTCAGCCCTGATCCTTCCCATAATAATCCAACTCTACATAGCAATCTTACCGAAATGTATTGCTTACTGGGGATCAAGAGCTGAGCTCTATGAGACAAGAAGCTTTAGCAGCAGTCCTAGACAGGCTCCTCTGTGTATACGCTTCATGTGGTTACTATTCATTCTATAAATTAATCTGTTGTTATATTATTTTAACAATGAAAACTAAATGCATCACACTAAAATCAAATCAATATCCTCCATATCAGTCACCAGAGGTCTCTTGATTTCTTCTGAGCAAGGATTTTGTTATTCAGACATTCCACACCAGCTGTCAAATGGTCCAACTCAATAACAACCAATAAAGCAAGCACCCCTTAAAAATTTCCCCAGGGAATCTTTTTAAATTGAACAGGGAGTAATAAATCTTGTAATGTCAATAATGGTGAAAACGTTAATTTAGTTGACTCTACTATGTGCCTCAAGTGAAATTTCAGATGCTGTTCTGGGAAGATGGCTGCTGCTTGAATTCAGACTGCTATTCTCAGCGTGCAGCACCAGTATCTGATCTGTGGAAAGGGCTATGTGACATTGGCTGTGTGACAAAACAGTGTTGCGGTGATCAGATTTCCTTAGGAACCTTTTAAATCTCAGCTACTGATTTTAGTAATGCTCTTAGATGGAGGTTACATGAGAGGGAGAAACGCGTTGATAAGACTTTCTGTGATGGCTAACCTATGCGTTCCATAATGGGCAGCAGAAAGGCATCCATCTGTTTAGCATAGCTCGAGTATGATTTACTAGCTGCACGAAGGTAGTTAAGCAGTAATATGAATAATAAAGAAATCGTTATTGTCTGGGTAGAAAAGCAGTTTTATGTTGCAAATGTAGTCTATTAAGGGCATTTGTAAAGATAAATTGTACTAGATGTTCTTTTCATCCATTATAGCACAGTTTTGTTGGTGTTTTTTTCCCCTCACAGATGTCATTTTTGGGCATTAGACAAGTTTTGTTTTGTTTTTTTTTCTCCTGCTGTACTGCAAGTGCTGACATTAAACGTTTTTTATGTTCTTTATATAAGTGAGAGCAGTCTTGAGAGAACTCAAGCCTTTAAATCTCAATTTCACCGTGTTATTTTTTTAAGTAGAAGATATCCGTTTGAGGGATATTCCCAAAAGCTGCGAGCGGGTCTCGGGCCTCGGCGCGCTGCTTTCCGTTGCGCAGCACGAGCATGCCGGCAGGGGGCGCTGGCAGCACGCGGCGGGCGCTGCCTCAAGGCGGGAAGGCTGGCGCCCTTTCTGAGAGGCTCGGGGTGCGTGAAGGGCAAAACCTTTCACAGTAACAAGTTGTCCACAGACTCGGCGCAGATGGATAGAAAAATCCTAATCTCATCTACGGAAACAAAGAGAAGGGACAATCATTGCAAAGTCGGCACGTGCTCCAAAAACTAAGCATGCTGGTTAAACGCTTTCTGTAACACTTAGCTGATGGAAAGCGTTCTTGAGAAATTAAGGCACTGTAAAATGAGAGGAAAAAAGCAAAACTGAAAGGCAGAGTCCCCAAGAGCAACTCCAGGAGGAGTCTGAGAAAGCACCGAGTCAGACCTCTACTTCCATATTTCTGAAAATCCTAAAAAAAAAATCCTCGGTAAGTCTTCTGAGTGGGCCACCTGCACTGTCTTCTCTGCCAGGAAGTTCAGTTGAATTGTGTTTGATTAGATTGGATTTTAGCCTTCTGAAACATTTGCTAATTTCTTTTTTAATCTGCTAATTACTCCGGAGCATTCCATGCGATCATACTGTAGTTGCTTGCCTACTTATTTCCTCATACAGATTTAGGACCGTCCTGAAATCTAATCTAGAAATACTCCAGACAAATGTGTACTCTGTGCTTCTGGAAAGCTACGCCCTATTAATAAGATGAAGGCTTTTCAGTGTTTTCAAAGTCAGAAAAAGGAAATAATAAGTCATTTTTTTTAGAATTGGGATCACTTTGGTAGTGCTGTTTCCAATTATACTGAGCAGTGAAAACAGCTTGGTTCTGTCAACCCGCAATTAGAGATTAGTTTTCTTCCTTTCTCTAGCAACGGCGATTTCTGTGGACAAAAACATTATTGTTACTATGATGATGTCCTGTTCTGTAGAATAACCTGACCTGTCTTCAAGCAGCACATAACTGAGACATTGAGGGTAGGTTCTCAAAGTGAATTCCTGTTGTAGGAATTACATGTCTCAGTATTAATTTTTCTTTTCCAGAAAGCTAGAGGAATTCATAGTTCTGAGACAAGTTTATGAATTCTGTCACTGATTCTTGGATCTAACATTCACCTAAAAATGAGGTTTCTTAATGCATGCAGAAATCTCAAAGCAGCTACGTGACGCAGAAGGGCAGGCAAAGTGAATGAACCAGGTTCAAGTCCTTTTTCAGTGCCTCTGAGAAGCACTCTGTCTGTCACAGCTGTCCCTGTGTGAACTTCCCTAGTGAAACTGCTCTACGTTGAAGAAACAAATACTAATTTTGTCATAGACTTCAGTTCACTTTGTCTTTATGCTATATAAATCCCAAGAGTCTCTCTCAAACAAATGAAGAATATTTTTCTGTGCTAAAGGAAAGCTTCACAAGGAAACACTGAGAACCAATCGCTCTGCAGTTTGCAGTGCAATACTCACCTACTGGTGGGTGCGTTAAGCCCATGTTAACCCATGTTTTGTATTGCTGTGAAACTCTTTTTTAATCCAGATTTTCACATATCAAAATAAATCTTTTCATGACTTTATGGATGGATCCTCTTGCCTCTTTCATGGAGTTGAACATGCTCAGAAAGTAACTTTTAGTGAGAAAGGAAGAGGAATATCTGTTATGAATCAGCAGTTTTTAAGCATGAAGAACTCGAGATATGGAAATAGTAATATAGAAACGTTTTCCAGCCTCAAGATGGTCAGAAAGGTCCACTGCACACTGCTATGAAGTGTAAATGGAGCCTGACCATTAGACATCACATATTTTTCCACCTGAATGTTGCAGTGATTAAAAAAAAAAATAAAAACACCAAGATAAAGAATCTTATTATTTTGGAAACCAAGAAACTACAAATCACACATTGTTTAAGAAATTTCTCTGTAAATGCCACTTGAAGGGCCACTACGGCTAAAGTTATTGGACCTTGGGATTTTGTTTATTCAGTGAAATGAGTTTAAGCAAGTTGTTCTTCCTTCCCGTGGTTGTTTTTACTCACTGGTGATTCATTTTGTTGTTGTGATCTGGGCTGTAACAGAATTACACTGGTTTAAGGATTTGGTTTAGAAATTCCTGTTGAATGTACACATCCATTGCAATTTCAGTTGCAAACCACTAACATAATGGGATATGTCTGAGAATTTTTCCTCCTTCCTTATTGTAGCAATTAGATCAATATAATGGGAAAGGAGTTACAACAGAGGTATGATGAGGGAAGGACTGACAGAATAGATAGAGATGTTATAAAGGAAGGGAAGAAAACTGCTCACCCATGTCAGAAGATTCTAGGTTCATAGGGAAAAGCTTCGCCAAGAAGAGATCTGCAGGAAGAGATCCTCCCGCAGTGGCAGTCAGCCCTTAAATGATGTCTCAGAGAATTGGAGCCAGGTTCCACCCCTTCTGGTTGTGCAGGTGAATTCCTTCACCTATGCTCCCAGGGCTGACCAAGGTGCTCAATCAGTGGTTCAGGCCGCGACTCAACTTTTCCCATACATTTATATGCTTAGTACTAGGTTCCGGTGTTGAATTCACAGGGTAGATTTTTCTTTTTTTGTAGATAAAATGAGAAATCTGAATTAGATTTGTACCCTATCCTCGTATTTTGAGCTTCTGAGATCCGGAATCGAATTTAAGAGTTGAACTTTCTGAAATATTGATCTCTCTAATTATTGATCTCTCTTATATTTACTTAAGAGAAAGGAGTATCCATTGGATATCGCTATGTATTCCTCTAGTGGATGTGTTTTCTGTGCTGTCTATGGTGATTCCTGTGAAATACTATTAACAGCAGCAGATTACTCTGTAAAGTTTATGATGGTAGTCTTGCTGATGCAAGCAGATACTTCCTATTACATCAATGTTCTATTTCAATAACAGATTATAGCTGCAAACTTTATACATTTTATTCCCCATACAGGCACTGTATGGGTCTGTGAGTGTAGTTTTGTAGATTCATTTAGCACCTAATGCATTTTTAATGAAGGGTGTTGTTTGTTGTTTTTTGCAGTATCTCTTTGTAGATCTTGTGATGATGAATTTTCATAGTGCTTCAGAAAAGAGGTATTTGTAATTTCCAAAATACTTGTGAAAATCAGATACAAAGTTTACTGAAGCATACTGCACTAAAAGGGGGACAAAATAAAAAATTAAGTTAATAACGCTAGGAAACCTTGCATATAACCCAGCACAGCCTCGTGACATTTCTTTCCGCGCTTTCTGCTGCTGAAAGGTTTAGGTTGGATGTTAGGGGGAAGTTCTTTACTAGGAGAGTGGTTAGGCCCTGGAATGGGCTGCCCAGGGAGGTTGTGGATGCCCCGTCCTTGGACGTGTTTAAGGCCAGGTTGGACGGGGTCCTGGGCAACCTGATCTGAATGTGTATGTTTGGTGGCCCTGCTAGGCAGGGGGGTTGGAACTACATGATCCTTGAGGTCCCTTCCAACCCGGGTGATTCTGTGATTCTGTGAAACATACAATCTAAGCCAATGAGCTGTTTCTTCTGGAGAGCACTAATGCAAAACAAGTCAAATATCCTTCCAGCTACTCATCTCATCAAAAAGTGTTTGACAAAATACCTAATTGCTGCCACTGATTTTTTTTCTTGTTTTTCTCACAGTTCCAGAAGAATGAAAGTGTGTGGAGAAATCTCTTCTCAAAAACACTGGTGTTGATTGGCATGTGTAAAACATTTGCGTGACTGTCTGTGTTGGGTGAATCAGTTTGAAGACCTCCTGTGTTTGTTACAACTCCACACTTAAATTCTGCTTTAGAAAGCATAACAGAGGTGGAAGGGGTGTGTGTGTGTGGGGGGGGGAAACTTACCTGAACAGAACAGTCCAGAGGAAAGGAGGCAATGTGAGGGATCTGCATCTGACTTTGGGAATTTAAACTAAAAGGACAGAGAGCTGTTAAACAGTAAGCTAATAGCTTGTTGTTCAAATGCAGACTGTAGTTAGTGGTTTTTGGAGAATTAGACAAGACCATGAACCGAAATGCACTGCTTGAAAAATTGGTGAGAAAAGTTCTCTAGCTCTTTCATTGAAGAACTCTTTGATAGATTTTTTCCTGTATTCTGTGGACAAAGTTTCTTAGTAACAAATGGAAAGCAGTCTGCTTCTCAAGCAGTTAAACTCATGCTTGGTGAAGTAATACTAGAGTAAATTACTGCCCACCAGTGAGTTGAAGATGTCCCGGTATTACCAAACCACAATAACTAAAATTAGAACTAATTAATACTAATGTGATACAATATTTAAATGACTATAAATAACGATGTTTCAGGGCACACTCAGATTGAGCTTAAGCCAAAATTTTCTTATCGAGGCTAGTATTCCAAATTTTTAAATGGAAAAGGTGCAAGAAATTCTGTTCCGTTTGAAGTAACTCATACTAACTGCTACCAATGATAGGACATAAAATTACATGAACTGTTGTTTTGGTTCAGTAGAGAACATATTTTTCCTCTCCAGTAGCAAATGCTTCCAGACCATATGGAGTAAATAGAAAGAAAAAAAAAAAAAAAAAAGACAAGAGGAAAAAAGTCAGCCAAAAATAATCTGTAGCAAGGAGCAGTCCTTCCTTTTCAATTAAATACATTTATCATGGGAAGTTCTTATCTAGACCATGAAACAGCGGATAGATATTATTAAATGAAAAGTGTAATATCCTCTTTCTCTATTAGGATCCTTCATAACTATCTACAGTGGGTGACAGTGCCTGATGACAATTGTTCCCTTTAGAATTCTGAAGCAAGAATTTACTTAAGATATTATCTAGTGAACCAGTATTTCAGATTATCCTTGCTTTGCTGGACCACACTTACTTAACAGGAGACCTGTAAGAGTCTTGTGCTCATGACATTTTTATTATGTTTTCCCTTTTTCAATTCTGCCTTTTCCTTCTCTGTGTCAGGATCTGAACGCTGGGCCTTTTGACTGCTGTTTGCTTTCAGAGTTCAGCTGCAACTGATAATACTTCAATATGTTTCTTTTCCCTCTTCTGCTAGAGTTTACATTACTCTGCCAAGCTCACCAAGCTCAAGTAACAATTCAGAACCTGAATTTGATGGGCTTCACATTCAAGACCCAGCGATTAGATAATCCTGTGATTAAGTCTCAAAAGAGTTAAATGACTTGCAAGATGGAAGAAACCACAAAACACAGTGGAAGATGTAATTTTCTTTTGGAAGGAAGATCCCCTCACCCTACCATTTCCCTTGTGTGTAGTAGCCTGTAATTGCAGAAGAATTAGATGCATCTTCCTTTCCTGCCTTACAGAGTTCAGACCCACATGTCCCATTTTCTTGCCTGGTTCTGGTGGCTAATTGCATGTATGTGTGGGCAGTGTTCTCCAGGCACTCTGGCGAATCTGGATTGTTATATTGAAAAGAACTCAAGATTGACTAGGCCAGTAAGATAATAGGAGTAGGGCAGGACATGATAGATGGATAGGTGGAGTTCTGCTCCAAGAATTCATATTTTATTCAGTGCCGTTTCATCATCTCCCCTTTCAACTGTGTTTTAAAAAGAAAAAGAGTAGTACCTGCTTAGCTATTTCAGAGATGGGTCACAGGCACTTTCTTTCAGGAAAGGGCTAAAATCTGTGAATCTGCAGTAGATAAAAGCATTTTCCTGCAAAATGTGAAGCACAGAGTAGGTTAGGGTCACATTTCAAACATCCTCATGCTTAGTGTTTCCTATAACTGCTGCTTTCAAATAGCATCTCCTCCCCCACCTTCCTCCATAGGACAGAATAAATTCTTGAAATATATATCAGGAGTGTTATAAGGCCCAAGGAAAGTCCATATGATTACCTTTTTTTTTTCTTCTTTTCTTCCAGCATTCTCTCTCCTTGTGGCAGCAGCTACATGAGGACTATGAGAAAACAGGTTTACATACACACAAGAAGAAGACATGCTTCCAACAAATCTCTATGAACTGGGACACAAGTCCTGAGGTGAGCAGTGGGGAGGGGACACACAAACCTTCCCTAGTGCAGGAGTTTAGATCTCTCAGTTTCCAGGTAGGCAATGAGAGTGCCAGATGAGAGTCGGTGTGCAACATCTGCTTTGCTGGAGCTTGAGATGAATAACTAGAGCTAGAGTCAGACAGTAAATACATGAATTTGTGAGAGGGTAGATGCAAGAACCTTTTTTCAAGAAAGCAAAAGCTGGAGGCTAGAAAAAGGACCAAATAACCTTGAGAAAAGCCAGAATGCTAGTGTCTAGCCTTAGTATGTGTTTTAACCTTCTTTGGTTGCTCTCCCTCCTTGTGCACAGCTTGTACAGTTGTGGTATGTTATGCAAATGTCTGGAGACCTTTCAGAGAGTTGGTATGACTGAGGATGCCTGATTTTCAGGTGCTTCGTCTCCTTGCTGCCTTTGACTTTGATACTGTAGAGGGTGGTGTGTGGTGGGTGGAGAGGGAGAAGCTAAAGATAAAACAGAAATAAGTACTGCTTTGGTATATGCATTTCATTGTCTGTGTGCCACGTACTGTTGGTTGCTGTTAAATTACTGGCTACTTGCTTGAGGTTCTTGTTTTACCCGGTGCTCTTCAAATGCTGCCCTCCTCCAGAAAATTCCTTACAAAATGCCGTCACTTCACCATCTTGTGCTTTGTGATCTTTCTCAACATCTTTGCAAATCCAACCCTGCACGTGTTAGATATTCTGCCAGCTAGTGGAGAGGACAAGGACAATGCATCATCTTCAACCTGTGAGCTGACCTATGTTCTATAAATAAGCAGGGAATATCCATTTAATGGGCCTCACTGATGTGTGGAGTGGTCCTGACTGCACTGCAGAGCAGTGTGAGAAGATGAGTTATCCTGTACACCACTTGGACTAGTGTATTCAGATGAAAAGTAAGTGACTTGAAGAGTGCTGCATAAGAATTTATTTCACTGAGCAAATTCAAGCTTCACGTCTTTGAGTTAGACTTTCAACATTCATGGTAGGAGGAAGTGCACAGTAGCAGTGAAGGGCAAAACTACAAATGACTCCTAATCTACTTTGTATTTTAAAATATGTACGTTATCACTTGAAACAACTCGAGGATGTGATGGCTTTGCAACATTTCTATCTAACGGTGTTTCTAACTATCAAAAATATTTTCTGATCCATTTTTCTTATGTCTGTAGGTCACAGAGATATATAAATTCAATATATTAAATATAAAATCAGATGTTGATGTAGATACAAATATAGCGATAAGGAAAGTAGCTGTGAGGAATACAATGGTTTCGAAAACTCAGAACTGTGGAAAGACTTTTTAGGGAAGACAAGGGAATACTCTCTGTCTTCTTCAATAGAGCTGGTGAACAAGCAGCATATTTCAACATCCTTCTCTAGAGATACAACATATTTTATTACTTCAAGCTGTTTTCCAACTCTTTGCATTCAGACATCAAAGTTTCTGCAAGTTGAATGCTTCCTGTATTGTATGCGAATACTCAGAAATGTCTGGCTTCCTTTCTCAGTGCGCTTCCTTCAGTGACCTCCATTATCAGAAAGAGAAACCTACAGGGGAGCTTATGTGAGCTGTGCTCATTCTTCAGTTTTGCTGCCTGGGTTTTCACTTCTCTGGCAACTTTTTCTCTACTAGGGTGCTGTGTTCCAAGTATTCACTAAAGCATCATGCAGTGAAATACTGAGTTTTGGATTTGTGGTTTTCATTCATTTGCTTTTTTCCATCTGTCTATAATTTCCATTTTCATCAGAAAAGCAAGTACTTGACCTCCTTCCTTACCCTCTTTTTAACTATTTCTAGTGCTACAAAGGTAAAGGGGCCTCCAAGGTTTTGTGATATTAAATGAATACCTGGCTTCTCAGATAACAACAAGATCAAAATCCAATTTTAATGTTTCCAGTATTTTCTGCATGCCCTTGATCTGCTGTTGTGGTTGGCTCCCACTGGCAGAAGCAGGTCCCAGATAATACACTGTCTGATCTTCAGCTTTACATCTTCTGTTTACAAGGACACAGCCTCCGAAGCACTTAATTCTAGATCAGTTTTTCAGAAACATTCTAAGACTTGTAGTCCCGCTGCACCTCAGTCAATATCTTATCTGACTCATGGAACAGAGGGAGGAAAAGTTCCTTCAGATTGTTTGGGTTTTCTACTAGTGAATGCAATTTAGTCTACTTAGAGGGTTTTTTCTTCTTTCAAGTATTACAATTGATAAACAAAAATGCTTTTGACCTTCCTTCCAGAGATTTTTCCATGCATTCGTGCAATTTGCAGTCAGGATTTTTTTTCTTAAACTGGGTCTACATTTTTACCCATTTCAACTACATACCTGTGTGTACCAAGGTTTTACTTTTTCATTTGAGCAAAAATAAGTACACCTACATATTAGCATTCATATTGCTGTTCACTCTTGCTTTATTCTTTTTCCTGAATCTGATGATATAGCGGTGTTCTGGGGGTATTGCTTCCAGCAAAGACCATTTTGGTCAGCTCCAGTGCAGATTTTGTCCTGATGACTCCCTTGTTCCCTGCTAGGACTTACTGCCTGACTCAAGCCAGTCAGACACTTGTTTTGCACAGTCATGTTTTATGCTCTAGAATATGAGGCCAGCCCAGGTCTTAATTAGCAATGACACATTCCCTGAACTCTTGGTTGGTAAGCAGAATATAAACAACTCTTGGTTCATAAGCAGAAGATAAACAGCAGTTGCAGTATTCTTGGCTAGGAATCATGCCCTCAGTGCCTATGCTTGATGTGCAGGCGTAATCCCTAAGCCGCTTATGCTCATGTCCATCTGCTGCAATGGCAAAGTGCCTTCTCACAAGTTGTTTGGACTCCTGCCTTGGGGGCAGAGGTGCCAGGCAATGATCAGCAGCCAGCATGACAATGCAGGCACCATTTCTTCTAAAAGAGCAGCTCCTTTAAGCAATTACTGTAGTACGGGTTGCTACCATGGGCCTCTTATAGAGCATGATTACACCTGCTGGAAATTATGTGCCAAGAAAAGAATACGTGAACCATGCTGGAGAGCAGTCCAACCAGTGCAGTGTTGTTTTTAGCTGCCAAGGAGACAGGTTGCATGGCTGCAGGGGTATGAAAACTCATCAGTAATTCTCAGAGTGTCAAAAAAAAAAAAGATCTCAGCGAGCCAAAACAACCTAGAGGCATATCTGATGTAGGCTATACCATGGCCTCAAATAGCGACTGAAGCAAAGCAGAACTGGTGTGAGAGCTTTCTTCATGAAGTAAATCAAGAAAAAACAGGGTAGATTTTTGATACTCTCGTCCAAGTGAACGAGAAGATCCTGACCTTGTTCTTCCTGCTGAATGAACACCTGTGGTATGAGCTATAAAGACAAAGATATAGTAGGAAAATGAGAAGATGAAATGGATGTTTTGTAGGCATGATTAGGTAACCCTACAGAGTAGTGTGTCTGAATATAGCACTGCTAAACTAGTTTGCTAACAGAGAAATCAAAGGACAAGGAGGAAATTCTCATCCCTCTATGCAAGTGCAATAGAGGAGTAAGCATTTAACAAACGTGGTTGAAGGAAGTCCATTTCCAGTCTCTGTTTTGTCCCAGGAGTTCTGTACTCCCTTTCCCTCAGCCACGTGTACAGATTGTACAGTAGCCACATGACAACAGGAGCAGCTCGTCAGCTACAGGTACTGAACCCAATTCTCTTCTGTCTTGACATATTTTTACATGCCTCAAGGCACTTGTTTTTAGGAAGGAGTCCAAAAGCATCCTGTGACCCATCCTGTAAGCCTCATGCCATCTGAAGGTCAAAATTTCAACACATGAGAAATATCCTTGTGGAGAAGAAGTTTATACAACTTTTGTAAGTTCCAGCTTGCTTGTGTAAAAAATGAAATACCTTTTATTAAAAAAACAAAACAAAACAAAAAACAAATTAACTCCTTTACAAGGTTTTAAAATTGAAATTACTTTTTTGATGTTTAATTCAATGAACAAAATGTTTTTATTTTCAAACTGCATCGCAAAACATTTCAAATCATACAGATTTTTTGCCCGCTTAGTATTTTTAGAATTTTAGTAGTCTAGAAAGTCCATCTGAGGACTGAGACAACATTCATTTTTTATTTTTCTTACACAGAAAACTACCAAAAATCAGTTTCATCTGTACTGCTCAGCATTAGTCTCAAGGTAATTGTAAATCTCCTTTGAGGACCTGGAGGAGTGGACAAAGGATGTATGAAAGTCCCTGTGTGTTTCTGAGGAAATACAATGAGCTGAAAGGCTGTTACCAGTCTGCCCTTGTTTATATGCAGCTGTCACATTTCTACCTCAGGTGTCATTGAGATCAGTGGGAATTCTGCCATTAGCTTCATTATGACTTGCCCTAAACACCAGCTGCTATTTTGTGTACACCATTGCAGTTATTGTAGTTTCCACCGACTGGTCATTCTGAAGACTGGATTAAGAAGAGATTTTGGTAAAGACTGATGAAGAAAGCTGATGATTTCTTGGGTGGGAATGTTTTGCTTTAGAGACAGGTAGCTGTATGGCTTTGGATTCATGCTGTTCCAGTTTGGAAACCTTTCTCTAATGTATTGTCTTCTGATGAATACCAAAGATTTGAATCATTGACATATGCAATTAAAATAATTAAAGACAAAAAAAAGAAAGAAGCCCAATTACAGGTAAATAATTTAAACACAGACTGGATTTCGTGTGACTCTTTCCCTCTCAGTGGGAGGAAATACAAAATAACTACTCCATTACAAAACTAAGTGAGCCTGTGTGAACCTAATGAGGTTCAACAAGGCCAAGTGCAAGGTGTTGCACTTGGGTTGGGGCAATCCCAGGTGTTTATGCAGACTAGGCAAAGAACCCTTTGAGAACCGCCCTGAGGAGAAGGACTTGGGGGTCCGGATGGACGAGAAGCTGGACATGAGCCAGCAGTGTGTGCATGCAGCCCCTGGGCTGCATTAGAAAAGGGGTGGCCAGCAGAGAGAGGGAGGTGATCGTCCCCCTCTACACTCTTGTGAGGCCCCATCTGCAGTGCTGCGTCCAGGCCTGGGGCCCCCAGTGCAGGAAGGACGTGGAGCTCTGGGAGCGGGTCCAGAGGAGGGCACTGAGATGATCAGAGGGCTGGAGCAGCTCTCCTATGAGGAAAGGTTGAGGGAACTGGGCTTGTTTGCCTTGGAGAAAAGAAGGCTCTGGGGAGAGCTCATTGCAGCCTTCCAGTACTTGAAGGAAGAGTACAAACAGTAGGGGCAACAACTGTTTACGAGGCTGGACATTGATAGAACAAGAGGGAATGGTTTTAAACTGAGACAGGGGAGGATTAGTTTAGATATTAGAAGGAAGTTTTTCAGTGAGAGAGTGGGGACACACTGGAACAGCAGCCCAAGGAGGTTGCAGATGCCCCATCCCTGATGCATTCAAGGCCAGGCTGGATGTGGCTCTGGGCAGCCTGGTCTGGTGTTTGGCGACCCTACATATAGCATGGGGATTGAAACTAGATGATCATTGTGGTTCTTTTCAACCCAGGCCATTCTATGATTCTATGACTATGATCATATCATAGTTTCATTGGCTGAAAACCTAACTTGTGTGTTCATCTTAGGCTGGAATTGTTCCAGCTGGAATACAGTGTTCACACTACTCACTACACAGTTTTCTAACATTTTGAGGAAAACAATGTGAATAATTAGAGCTCTACAGTGAAATGTTACCTAGCATCTTTATTTTGCCTTTGAATCCACACGTATAAGTCTGTTTGATGGGAATATAATTTGTGTATGTAGACCTAGAGGAAGAGTTTTATGAAGTATTTTTTCTTCTTACATATATGTTTGCAGAGTTTTTTTGCCTGCAAGTTTCTTATGGTAGTTCAGCTGACACAGAGGCTTTTTGCTGATCTCTCTGACAGTCTCTCAGGAATGATGTTACATGGGTAGTCATTGGTCATATGACTAGTGCTAGGTTTCCTCTGTTCCTCTTGTGTAAGTAGAAAGAGAAGAAAATTATTGCCCTATGAAAAACCTCAGTCTGATCCAAAACATAACCTTGGAGAAGGTGAAAATACTTCAGATTCTTCATTCTCCAGTATTCTATATTAAAACTTGATGCAGCTTTTACTTAAAGCACCAAGAACAATTGCATTGCTTATGGCAGGAAGAATATCAGGCTTTGGCCTTTTTTTACTGTGTTCAACCAAAGGTATAATTTAAGGGTGATCTGATAAAGTGAGGTAGTTATGATTAAGTAAAAGTTCAGAGAAACACAAAATGCATAACAATCACTGTCAGATTCATCTAGTATAGTATCTTGTCTCTAATGTTAGCACTGAGTGTCTGGGGGAGAGTATGAAGACAGTGAAGGCAGTGATATTTCACAGGGTTTTCAACTGTTTTGGAGGAGGGGCTGAAAATACAGTGGCACAGACCATGGAGAATCAAAAGAGTGAGTGCTTTCAGTCTCTCATTGAGTTTAATTCTGAAATAGCACTGCACATGAGAGCTCCGTATTCCATTACAGTGTGCAGCTAGCTCAAAGCCTGAGCCAGGGTGACATTTTATGTATGGCGTGCGTCACACAGCATTTTGTGAAAAGGCTGCTTTAAGATTTAGGACAAAATTGGATGCAGATTAAAAGACCTTTTAAATCACCAAACAGGCATGTTCCCTGGGTGCAAACAATCCTTTTTAAATACTTGTGAAAATGAATTCCTCTCAAATTCGTATTTGTGTTTGTTTACTGTATGAAATTGCGATGCGTCCAACATTGTACCCTGAAGAAAAACATTTTCCATTAAAAAGAACAATCATAAAGTTCTACTTCCTCATGTTTTTAAGGATCCCATGGTAATTAATAAACTCCATTAGTGGAAGAGTCTGTTATTTTAAAATTGAAGCTAAACTTGAGATGTCTCTTGTTTGCTAGCTTCACTGTAATTTACTATTCACCCTCAGGACTCAGAATGAGACAGACATTATGAGCATCTCTTGGGTCACAAGGCCTTTTAACTTTAAAGAAAGTTGAAAGCAAAGAATTTGAGAGGCTGATTTCTTCTCCATGTAACTAAGAAAATGAGAGGGGGATGCAGAAATGTAAAGGTTGATGTTTCATCAGCATTACTGCTAATCAGAATACTGTACCTCAGTTGGTAGAAGCCAACCATACGTCTTTTCCCTTTTTTTTTCATCTGTAAGACACAGGTTGAATGTAGTTGTCATGTCTAGGAAACAGTCTACATAGCTCATATTCTAGTACCCTTAACACCCTAGAAATATCTACTTTCTGAAGTACAGCATTTCTGAGGTTTTTAACCATTAGCATGTGATACACGTTCCTTGCTCCACTGCAGGCCAAACACAAGCTTCGAAGGTGCCCAAATTCTGCTTTAAGCCTCTCAGTGGCATGCATAAGTATCCTCCAGGTGCAAGACTGCTTCAAGCCTGACATAGCATTTACTACTTTCTGTCAGACAGGAAACTACACTTTACCTGAGTCTGGAGCTTGCTCACAATATGGTTTCTGTTTTCTTTAGTCAGTGATTGGGCAATTTAAAATATATAAACAGTTGTGGGAACGAAATGCAAGCCTTCTGATTTTCTTCCTAGAAGACTGGCCTGTCTCCTAGTATGCATTTTTGGCCCTCTAAATCTTTAATTTAGTTCAGCTTCTATGGAAGTGGTCAAGTATACTTTCTTTTTTCTTACTGCATTAACGATTGATGATGCAGTCTGTGTGGCTGTATACAGTGACAAGTTGCTCATTTTGAGGTGTTAAGTGTATTTGGGTTTCTTGCCTCCTGGATAAAAACTCTATGCTATTATTCAATAACCAAGGCTCAGAGTCCTTCAGTTGTGGTTTTTGATGAAGTTCACTGTAAGAAAATTGTAATTCTAAGACCTGAACTATTTGGGTTTCAGTGAGTTAGAGTATGTCTACATGAACAACTTAGCTCAGGCATCTGTTTTTAAAGGAGATTTTCCAATAGTGTCTTCTTTTATCATGCTGTATTTTGTATCACGGGGTAGTCTCTGAACAGTTTCCTTCCTAACGAAAGGGAAGGAGCAGTTGGATTCAAGAACTGCACATAATGTACCCTAGTCATTAATGGATCCTCACTGTAGTTACTCCAAATTAAAACTCCTGAAATTTGCGTAGTTTGGATGCCAGTAATAGTTTTGCTCTGCATTGTCTTGCACAACTTGTAAACACGTACATAGCCATAGACTGAGCTTATACCTTCTCTTCCTTTGTTATGGTTGAAGAAACATGGGGAGGAGGAAGAAAACAAAATAGGAGATGACAGGAAAATACAGAGATAGGAAGCAGATAGCACTTAAGTAGGAAAAAAAAAGCACCACTAACTGAGATAAAGACATGGCTGTATGACTACTTCATATAACATGGAGTAGAGAAAGGAATGGAAACAGGAAAATGATTCCCTCTTTCCATGAAGTAGTATTTAAGCCATGTAAAAATGTACTGTTAAATATGATATTTTCAGCTCACATCTGAAAGAGAAGTGGTTGGAACTAGCAACATTCATACATGTGATTAGGGAGCAGCAGCTCTCAAGCAGTTTGATTAATGAGAAAACCTGATTGGATTCTGGGATGGGAATTTTCATCTTGTTGAACTTTGTAAGTAATGGCTTTGAATCAGCTGCAGTTATTGCAAAAGCAGGCTATAGAGTTAGCACTGAGCTTAAATATATATATCTAAGTTTCCCCTCGGCCTCACTAAACTAGTAAAAAACCCATAATATGCAGGAAAAGCTGTGTTTATCAGTAATCAAACAGTTATGACTCTTTTAATGTTAAGGTGAATACGCAAGAGCAGAACAGTTTTTTCAGAAAAGCATCTTTTACATTAGGGATTTTTTCTAATTTCTTTTTTCTTTTTTTTTCACAACTTAGAAGGAATGAGAAAGACAATGAACTCTTGAGAAGAAAACCTGTGAGAAGCTTGAGCTGGTAGAGAGGTACTTCCAGAAGGGAACTTGTATCAGGCAGTTAATGAGGAATCTTTGGAGACAAGGAAGGAACATGGAGTACTTGAGGTCATAGCACTAGAACATTTTTTCTGATGGTGACCTTATTTTACTAGCTGTGAATGAGTTACCAGGAAATACTCCACAGTACTGTTGCAGGATTCAATAAAATCAACACGTACACAGCTGGTGCTGATATCTGAAGGGTGCTGTTTAGCTGAAGCTCAAGATCATTTTTCTGTTGTATTTGAGGGCTATGTGATTTACATGAATTATTCTAAGTGTGCCCATAGTGTTTGGTTGCTATCCCAGGAAGGAAGAGAAGGATAGGTATTTGCTATATTTCTCATTTTCTTAAAGCCATCTCATAATCACTGTGGGTTGTTGATGTTGTTTTTGTTTTGGTGATGATGTGTATGTTTGGTTTTTTGTTGCTGTTTTTATTTGTTTTTTCCTCCTATGGAAAAAAATCTCTGGTCTGGAACATTAAAAAAATAATGAAAGTTGTTTAGGATATCTACTTCCATGTCTGTCTGCCATCTTGGTGTCCCAAGCTTTATCATATTTCTCTTATTCTGTGTCTGCCATTCTTCCTTCCCTTACGTATAGAACCGAAGATGGTGCTTGTGCTATCAGAAAATGAAGGGAAGAGTTGAAGATAATTGATAGATCCAAAGGAAGGGCATCGTGTCATCTAAATTTGTACAGCATTAACAGCTACTGGCTGACACCATTTTATCTATGATATGTCACTGTTTGGCAGTCTTGTTATGTCATTGAGAAGTAAAGACAGGTGATTTACAGGATATTATGCTTGGGAAATGCAAGGGAAAGAAAAAAATCAGCAACAATTAAGCAGGAATAGCAGCCATTAACA
Source organism: Lagopus leucura (assembly GCF_019238085.1). Taxonomy (NCBI): domain Eukaryota; kingdom Metazoa; phylum Chordata; class Aves; order Galliformes; family Phasianidae; genus Lagopus; species Lagopus leucura. The sequence continues at coordinate 1,723,900 of NW_024962284.1, read as the reverse complement.
TAGCATCTTCATATGATGAACTAAAGAAATAGTTAAATTCTTAAAAAGATCACACATCAAACCACAAAATATAATCCCCATGGTGTAAGCTCTGAAAAGAACAAGAATGATGATATTAAACAACATCTGTCAGAGGCTTACTGAGTCTGGATCCCTTTTAGTTATTCATTAAAGCACCATAAAATCTTTGAGTTCTAAGAAGAAAAAACAAACTAATCCTGTAAAAATTGAAACTGGTAATGACAGAATGATGGAATTTATACCCTTTTATGCAGCAGTTACTGGCAGAACGACAAAAAGTCACTGATTTGAGTGTTTACATGTAATATAGTTCATGCTTAGGTGAGACTTGCTTAACAATTAGAGGAGAAAAATGTTGTCATGGGACTTTCTCTGGATTACCAATGTTCATCACTCACTGCCAGACTTTTGCTAAGTTATGTAACACAGCTGTGCCCTCCCAAACACTACACATGGTAAAACTCCATTTTAACATCCATCTTTGAGTCTTTATCTGCAACTTGAAATCCACAGCTCTAATCAGAATTAAATCTAACTCATCCATGCTATTTAGATTAAATGAGAACACTGTGTTCTCTGACTGTTAAGAGGGACGACACCCTGAATTGCAGAAGCTTTATATCTGGGGAATGTTGTAGATTTTTAAATGGTAATTTTTTGTGAGATTAGATTTACACAAGATAACGAGGTGATTTTCTTGCTTCATCAATAATAGCCAAAAGGGAAGAAATGAAATACATGCTCTGGCAGCAAAACTGTAGACTGTTACCCACTGAATTAAAAGTTGCTCTAGCATGGGCTTCAAAATGGATTGTGCCTGTGAGTAGTTCTGGATGAGTGACAATTGACAATGGTGTTAATTTTTTTTCTTTTTCCACACACAAAGTTGAAGAGAAATAATTTATTATAATGTAAGTGTCCAGGGAAGGAATTTTCTGAACACTCGCTTGTACTTTGGGTAGTCCACAGTTTTTCATCCAATTAAGAAAGAACTGAGTCAACAGTCTTTGCATCCTGTATTAATTTGAAATAAGGGAATTTCAAGGCCAAAAATTAATATTTTTTTCTTCATTTTCTTCACATGAAAAATTAAAACAACATTTGGATTAATCATTTAGTAAACCATGGGTAATGGATTTTTTTATGTTCTTTTCCTCTGTGACACACACTTTTTAATGCTGCTTGCTTGAAGAGCAGATACACACTGCTGAGGCTGCAATGGGACTTGGGCAGGCTTGGCATGTGAGGATACGACAGCAGATGTAACTGCTGAGGAGGCTTTGGTCTAGAAACTTGTTCTGCATGACACTGCCAGCATTCGGTTTATGATCTCCAGTTCTAAGTTTCTTACAATGAAATAGCCATCAGCCTAAAACAAAGTGTAATGTGGAAGACAGCAGATGAAAGATAAAAGAAAAAACAATTTAGCAGCCACAGCAAGCAAGACAAGGAGATTCCATTGGGCTGGTAAGATGTCTGAAATGATTTCCTATTCTTTATTCTTGTGTTTGGACAAGTACCAAAAGAAAACCTTGCAGTTGCCTAACTGCTTTCCTGAAGAGAAGTGTAAAATAAGGAAGGTAATAAAGGTCTTTCTTGCCTCTCTGAGATGCACCTTGGGTGAAACAGTTTCTCAAGGGGCAATTGGATCCTATCTATAGTCAGAAGACAAATTCCTCAGCCTAGGTTCTTAGTACTGTGATGCACATTAGCAATGCAGCTTAAATCTATGAAACCTTCAATTAATCAATCATTTGATCACAGACAGATCTACCTCTTGCTTCAGCATGTAAAAATTATCTATTCACTCAGTCTACAATCTTTCTAACCTGATGTAATGGCCCAGATCAAAGAGGGAACAAGACTTCAGGGAACATTCTGTCTTGTGACATGAAAGGTCCAGACAGAGCAGGTTTCCTGGCAAACAGAAATTTGGAATGGAAGAGAACTACCTCTCAGTGTGACTGTATGTCATACTGAAGTTAATATTTGGTAACACATTTCTAGCATGCCACTCAAGTTTAAAAATGAGTTCTCCAGATTTATCTGTGAAGAGTTTAAAGGAGAGCCCCATACTAAGTATGTGTAGGTAAGCTAATTTTGCTAACTAATAAGGACTGCATACAAAGGGAGAACTCACAATTCTGAAGGGCATCACAAACCACCAGGTGTTGAAATTGCTGCTATTTTATGATCATCACAAAATATCTGGTAGTCAAAATCACATCTTTGCTGTGGATCATAGAAACGAATCAGTTCCATACTCAACTGCATCAGAAAGGCCTAATACTGCATTATGGCAGAAGTCTCATGGTGCCTACTGCAGCACTAGAGGTATAAGGGCTGCTGCCTTGTCCAGCTCAATCCTGCTGATGAATTCTTGCCCTAATCTTTTTTGAAGGCTGACTTCTCATTTTCATTATTCTCTATTTGTTATTGAGTGTTTATCTACCAGATAATTATCCTGCTGATGGATGAAAATACTTTTTAGATTCTTAGTACATTTATGTCATGTAAGATTTGATTCTGCAATGAAGTGCTTTGAAGGTGTTCTCAAATGATAAATTTGATTATAATCCCTATCATCTTTTACCTCTCTTACTTGCCACATTTTATGTAATCAATTGGAAATCTGAAGAAAATCTATATACAGCAGCTTCATTCTTGATCTCCCTTTTTATATGCATTTGTGTATGTACATACACTTTTTCCCTTGTCTTTGCCTCTCAGTAGCCTCAGCTGATCTTCAGAAATAATATATGCATTAGTAAATTGTTGCAGTTGAATCAGCAGGGAGTGTACATCTGTGGTTGGAGTTGAATAGGAATGGTGAATTTGTATTCCTTTGACAGAATGGCAAATAAAAAGGTGTGGAGAAAAGGAAATTTAGAACACATGGGAATGTTAATATAGGCTCGGATTGAAAACTAAGCTAGCTGAACGTTCCTTTGGGTGCCATAATTAATAGCAGCTTACATTTATACAGCAGTTTTCATCCTGAAGCACTTTCATGCATACACAAGATACAGTTATATTTTACACAAGGTTACAGTTACATTATATACAGGAATTATTAATCATTTCTGGAAAGAAGAGGTGATTTAGGGCCTTCCCGCAGCCCGGAGCAGAGGAGTTACTTTCATTCTCTGGCATTTTTGATGTAGAGGAAATGCTAGTGCTTAGTAGAGGCTCAAATCAGAGTGTTTTGTTAATGCTGTTTAATTTCTTATTTTGTATTTGGTTGAGTCAACAGGGGTAAATCTCATCTAAATACTGGTGTACAGTAAAGACTTGATAATTTTGCGAAGAACAAAAAGCTGTGTAAACATTGTGATAAACATTCGGGCTTACGGATTGGAGGAAACTTAAGTAATATTCAATCCACAAATTCAGAGAAATTGTCCATGCTTTACTTATGTCTTTCTGTGTGTTTTGGCTACTGAAATTTACAAACCTTTCAGGAAGAAAAAGGAAAGAGAACAAAATTTACTTTGCCAAAAAGTCATGTCAAGTTTTATGTACACAGAGTGGTTATATTGCTAGAAAATGTTATTTGCGTCTGAAAAACAAATGAGTTTCTTTCTTCAGGCATTTCTCATTCTTCTCTCTTCTCAGTGTTGTTTAATTACATTTCTCAACTCAGTACAAGTCATAACAGAAGATCTTTGATCTTTAAGGAATAAGCCAACTGAGAGACAACTGTCTTGTGTGCACAGATCAATGTACGTGTTAATGTGTAGCAATCTATTTTATCATCTGTGAGCAGATACCTAGAAGTGTAGTCATAATGAAGACCAAGTGAAAGGACTTTTCCTGTGCTAGAGAAAACGCAGAATATATAAAATATATGAGGATTGATCCTCTAAATTGCCATATATTCCATTGCATTTCAGGGAGGATAATGATATCATGAAATTGGGTTAGATACACATTCAGAAGAGATAGTAATCTTATCACTGGAGTCTGAATGGTTTTATTTGAACCCATTTATCTTTCTCATTACAATCACTGTAATGAGAATGAAGCTCTGTATTATTTATAATCTTTCTTGTCAGTCTGCAACACATGGCATGTTAGAATGCAGCAAAGCACATCTGTTTTCACTCTGGTGTACTGAAGGAAAGGAAAGACTGATGGGTCAGCACAGCAAATGTGAGTTCTAGATCTGTGCAGCAAAGTTTCTAAGGGTGGGTGGCTTCAGCACTGAGGATATTAAGTGATTGGATGTGGATTGATAGCTGGCAAAAGGAAGGGTTAAAGACATCACTATACAAAGTTGCAATCTTTTTTTCCCTCATTATGTTTTCCAGGAGTGTCATGCTGGTAGAAACTGTGAGGTAGAGAGCACTGGAGGGTGAATTCTTATCTTTATACAAAAAGACTACAGATCCTGCAGAGAGAATGTGAAGTTTCAAATTTTATCCGCTCAAAGACAAGCCAATTATACAGCATCATCTGAATGATTTATCTTCCTCATCTGGTAAGTCCAAATTTAACTTCAGTATAACCAAATGCAACATCATGCATCTAGGAGCAGTGAATGTAGGTCAAATTGTCAGACTGAGGAACTATGCTCAAAATGGTCTTGCCTCTGGACAAGACTTTCCGGTCATAATGGATAATCAACCAACTGTGAACTCCCTGTGTAGAGCTCTGGCTATGAGAAATTATGTGTTCAGAGGTCTTATGGAGAAGGAACTTTCCTTTAGGAATTAGGAGGTGATACTACCTGCATGTGTGGCTTTTGTGAAAACACTTCAAGGTTGTTATTTCCAGATCTGTTGTTCAGAAGGGCGCAGAAGTTATTTTGCATCCTAAAGAAGCCCAGTCTGTCTACTGTAAAAGGTGGCTGAATTACACCTGTATATTACGTGGGCAGAACTTAGGCTGACCAAAAATGGAATGTAGTCTAATGGCTAGAAGTCAGACAAATCTCAGAAATTATGCTTTCATTTGTAAAGGAGTTTATTTTATATATATATATACACACACATACATGTATATATAAAACAGTAAAAATCTGCTTATTAAAGACCTTATTCAGTGATTGGAAATCTTCTAGTCACTTGGGATCATCAACATATCAGTGATCTTTTTGAATGTACACATTTATTACTTAATCAGAAATTAGCATAACAGACAATTATTTATCACGTATTGTACAAGAACATGGGTTATTTGATTGCTGCCTTTTAAAGGTGGTTCCTCTTGTCTTCAAAATGGCTATCTTTAAATTCACTATATCTGCAAGGACTAATATGAGGTGAACAATGATATTATACCACCATATAAAGTCAATGTTTGTGTTGACATTGAAGACCAGTGTGAAATCTCTGTGCATGAAATGGAGAAGTGCAGTGAAAATCTAGCAATGCCTTTTGACCTCAGGCCCCTGAACTCTCTAATAAAAGTTTCTCTGCTAAGTACTCAGTGCACTTGGGGAAATTATCATAAAATAGCATATGCATTGTAAATACAAATAGAGTGGAACATAAGATTATGCTTTCTTAACCCATGTAGTAATAATAGTAGGAATATGAAGAACACATCCCCAGGAACATGACTCTGAGTTGCTCAGTCATTCCAGGAACAGCTTTAAGCCTGTTGATTATCTGTTGAATATGGTTTTGTCAAGGTTGAGAGGGGTTTCTCATGCATGAGAAATCTATGTTGGAGAGCAGCTTGGAAGTGAATGCATCTTTTTCTGTGTGCTTTGAGTTACCTAGTGCCTTCTGAGATGTGCATTTCCATGTCAGCACAAAATTTGTTGCTTTGCTTTGGAAGATATTTGCAAGAAATAATTACCTATATGATTTCATCTAAATATAATGCAAATATCTATTTAAAATTCTGTGAGGAAGCATAATAGAAAATATTTTACCTTGCACATTTATAATTCTGTTCTGTCAAGAAAGGTTCATGTGTGTGCAATTATGTGAAGGATGAATTTTGCTGATGCCATGGCAACAATCTCTCCTTATTTTATAGAGTGAAATCTTTTTATTGTGATAGAGTAATTCTCTCTCTTTCTCTCCCTCTATTAAATGAGATCAGTAGATTATTTAGGTAGATTCTGCTCATCCCCCTCCCTACCTTCTTTCTCAGTGAACATATTTCCTTCAAGAACATCACATAATCCTGGACAGAGTTTTAAAGGCCTATTTAAAAGTTAAAGACGTACATGAAAAGTGTCTCAAAATATAAACGCTTATTTTCTCCTGCTTCATATAAAAGATCTTGCTTCTTTTGAATTTTTGCCTAAGGTAATTGCTGCATTAAAATATACCAGGTGAAGCAGAGGAGAGAGAAATGCTAAACTTCTTAGCTCTGTGTTGAATGTGACCAGTCAGGCACAAGAACTGGCTCTTAGTCGGAATGCTTTTTCACATCTTGTAACATATATGGCTTATTAGATAATTTCTTTCTAAAAGTGCAGTTATTACTCCTAGAGAGAGGGCCCTAGTTCTGGCCACCAACAAGCTGGAAAAAGCATCCAATCTGGCAATCATACAAATAATTTCCTGAATCTGTTGGGATACGAGTCCTGAAAGAAAATAAGCAGTGTTTAATTGTTATTCCAGCATTCAATAAATTTCCCTAGAATTTGCCTTAGTTAAAGAGTATATATCTGAAATTCATCACACTAAATACATACTTCAAACACTCTAGGATGATGTATAATACCAAGAACATGATCATATCTTCAATTATAGGCAAATTGTCGTCATCCCTTCTACTTATACACAACTGCCTATTCCTTCACTGGAGAAACTGGGCTCCTAACTTAAAATTGTTTCTCATCTTATTCATTAGTTCTTATTCTTATAGTTTTGTGGTCTGAATTTGGGCCCTAAATACCAGAAAATAAATAAAGAAAAAATTGAATGTTTTTAACATGAGATTTTTAATATAATGCTACATAATTCTATACCTGCCTGTATGATTCCTTGGATTGAATTTCTGAATACCTTAATAGTTTGAATTTCCAGATTAGTTAACTGCTCTGTTATATTTGCAGCACTTGGTCAGATAATTGTGCAGAGATGGGATGATATAACTTGGAAACGACATAGCATTGCTGGGAGAAACTTATACACATTTCACTGAGTCTGTGTAAGTAGAAGGCTAACCTGACTCAGAGAGTTATGTAAAGCTTCAAGTTTCTTAAATTATCTCCTTATTTTTGTCAGTGGATTTGAAGCAAGAGAAAAAGAAATAACATAGAAAAGTAAATAGGTGGAGGAAGCCACTAAGAATAGATGAAACACAGAAAACAGATGCTGAAAAATCAGCCAGCCCTCATTATATTTCCAAAGTGGCAAAATAAATAAATAAATAAATAAATAATAATTAAAAAAAAATTAAAGGAAATTTTCCCATGCAAATGATAAATTACATGCATTTCTTTACGTGAACACCTAGTAATTTATTAAGAATTATTACACTATCTGTCTGTATGTTGTTACTAATGGCAGGCATCTATGATACAGAGCCACTGCGGTCCTTGGCAGAAAAAAAGTGTACACCATTGAAGCACCAAAATGCTTTCTGCTTGGAGAGTAACAAATTCTGATTAGAGATGAAAACCTTGCTCCAAAAGGGGCATTAATTATGGTGAAAGTCACTCACGTGTAATGGGCTGATGCAACACTGAAGTCTCATTGGAAGCCTTAATGGGATTTAAGTTGTACAGACCTTGTGAATTTTCTGATAAAGATGTTGAGCATTCTCTGCACAAATCCAGTGCAGGAGAAGGAACCAAAATAACACAACTAAATAAAATAATACATTCTCAGTTATTGTCCCTGATTTTCAAGTGCAGCCTTGTACAAATAAGATAACAGCCAGATATTGGCTTAAGGCCTTTACTGAGCATGTCTCTCATAAAGAGAGGATCTGTATCATATTGTAATGAAATATCTTCATTGTAATTTTCATATTAATTTCTTCCTGTACATCACTGAATTCAGGGAACAATGCTGTGAGCCAAAATCAAAATAGCTGTGCAAATGGTAATCCAGTATTTCTTCATTTGTAATTTACTCTGTTTGGATTAAGGACTGTGGTTTCCAATTGCCTGTAACAATACACTAATTAATAGATTGAATGCCTCTACTTAATAAAGTATTTCAAGATGTAGAGATTACATATATTCAGCCAGTTCTTCCTCTGTGTCACATTTTAGCTTGATGAAAATTAATCTCAGGGAAGAAATTGAATGGTTTTTAATTATCCTGTACTGTGGCTATAACCTAGAGTATATTCTGTAACAATAATTCACAGTCAATGCCTAGAGGAGGGGCATTGACTTTATTGCTTCTTTCACTTTAACCTACCTGTGTTGATTTATTTCTATAACTGAACCTGTTTGACTACTTTCTTATTTCTCCCCATTAATAATACTCTTGAAGAATTTATTTCAGTGTACTGCTGTGCAGAAATTCATGTCTGTTTAGGTTTACTGGTAGAGACTTTTATTTTGGTGCTAAAGGTCTCTTATATGGTCATTACCTTAGGCAATGTAAACTGATCTAGTATGTCAAAACGTTTTAAAAGAGATAGTATTTTCATCAGAATAACAGATAGAGTCAGAAAGCAGACACATTTTTGGACATAGTTCTTTATTGGTTCATAATTTGGAAAGGAATTATTCAGCCCTAAGGGCACTCACAGTTTTCATTGTCTTTGAGTGGATCTACTGGTATCAATGATTGTTACAAGCCAGTGCAAAAGCACTTCAGACTGCACCCAAAGCATGAGCAAAACAAGTTGAAGACACAGGTCTAAATACCTTGAGACAAAACTACACCTTGCAAGGATGAAATTTAGTGAGTAAAATACTGTAGCCCAAAATATTCCACGTTAGATATTGTTAATAACAATTTCTTCACAAATTTACCCTGTCACTATGATTTAAATGAACTATCAATCTAGCTTGGTGCATTCTTCATCTCAAAGAAAACCTGCAGCTCATTCAAGAATATCGTGAGCATGAAAAGAAACCATGTCTGCTCTCTTATGCAGTTGCAATGTATGTAGTCATGGTGGATGTGTAAAACTGAATTGTGACTATGAATTAGCATAAGCATAGGAAAAGGAGGGAAACAATAGGTAGGATTGGCATGAGGAATGAAAGTGATGAAAAATGAGTAAGTTGCATGTGGGTATAAAAGGGAAGTTAGGGAACCATGCCTGATAATGACTGAAAATACAGCTTATCTTAATAATAAAATACGAGGCTACTGCAAAATTGGATTTCTTCACTTCCAGCACAATTCTCCAGATGGAATAGGCTTCACTTCTGCATTTGCAAGCAAAAAAAATCAAACAATAACATAATGAATAAGATGTGGCAGGAAATAATCTCATCTTTCAATAATATAATAAACTATAGGTAGGTGAATGGGAAAAAAGAAAATGATTAGATGTATAAAATGAGCACTATGAGTTTAAGATAAAGTACATGGAATGGGCAACTCTAAGCATCCTTTGTGGTTTGTTGAGATGAACAGATTACTGCTCATGTAAAAGTAGTCTAGATTTAATATATGTCAAAAATATAGATCAAATAGGAAAAAATTCCATCAGCTGAAAATCTAATGTTGTTAATTTATCTTAATGATAATGAGCTTACTAAAAACATCTGTTCTATTAACAATATCTAATTTTTAATAAATAATGAAAAATGATCTACACAAATAGAAGGTTTCAAATATTTTTCAGATAGTTCTACTCAAACTTACTGCTCTACTTTTGTGTCATTCATGCTGTCTTCAGCTGAAAGTTGTGGATTTGAATACATTTCTATTTCAGTAATCTCTGACTACATCAAAATAGCTGTCTAAAATCCACATTATTTCAGTGGAATTTTTCCAGTAACCTCATTTCCTGATAGAAATTGTCTTACTGTGTTTGCTGTGTTATCACAAATTAAAAATATATATTATTTATATATATATATAATATTATATATAAATATATAAATATATATATATACACATAATATATATATATAATATTATATTATTATATATATTGTTTGTCTTATGGTATTATTCTTAGCATTGAGAAGTACAAAGGGCATGGGCATTTATTGTTTTCCACCTGTCACATATTTTTACAATTTTATAGTCTACATTTGAGTAACAGAAATAAAATAAGAAAAAAATATCTAGGGTTTTCTATTTGTTCAAATTAATTATCAGAAACAGCGTTGCAAGCAGGAGCAGAGAGGTGATTGTTCCCCTATATTCAGCACTGGTGAGGCTGCACCTCGAGTACTGTGTCCAGTTTTGGGCCCCTCACTGCAAGAAAGATATTGAGGCCCTGGAACGTGTTCAAAGGAGGGCAACAAAGCTGGTGAGGGGTCTGGAACACAGGGCTGATGAGGAGAGGCTGAAGGAGCTGGGAATGTTCAGCCTGGAGAAGAGGAGGCTCAGGGGAGACCTCATTGCTCTCTATAACTTCCTGAAGGGAGGTTGTAGTGAGCTGGGGGTCGGCCTCTTCTCTCGTGTCATTAGTGATAGGACCAGGGGGAATGGTTTCAAGCTACGGCAGGGGAGATTCAGGCTGGACATGAGGAAGTATTACTTTTCAGAAAGGGTGGTCAGGCACTGGAATGGACTGCCCAGGGAGGTGGTGGAATCACCGACCCTGGGGGTGTTCAAGGAAAGGCTGGATGTTGTGTTGAGGGACATGGTTTAGTAGGAGCTACTGGGAATAGGTGAACGGTTGGACTGGATGATCTTGAAGGTCTTTTCCAACCTTGGTGATTCTGTGATTCTATGATTCTATCATTTAAGTTATACTATTACATTTCATATTATTCAGTATAGGGCCACGAGTGGAAAGAAAAAACCCAAAAAACTATGATGCTTTCTTGAGAGCTTGTATATTGGGATTTATTCCTGGGTTCAGTAAATGCTATTATATTACCAACTTTGTGCATGCCATTCCTCATGAGAAAATACATAATACCTTATATTGCTCTGAGATATTCTGAGTGCTCCAAAATACGATGCATTGTTCTAGTGTGTAGGAAAGCTTAAAGCAAAGAAAATTTCAGCTTTTTCTTTGATATTACTTCATGCCAGTAGTCACAAATAATCCTGTATGGCATCTTTTTACCTAAAACAGAATAGAAATTAAACAAAGTGACAGTAGGTCTTAGAAACAATCGATAATTAGAACTTTTTTATTGTACTCACTTTAATGTATTTGTGTTCAGATATTTACAAAATATCAAACTGAGAAAAAGGCATAACAAGACCAAGAGAATTCTCTATATCTTTAGCGATCAATAGGTTCCAGTAAATTAAATAGGAACATACTGTGGAGGTAAAGTTAGATAAAATCAAATTCCTTTTTTTTTTTTTAAGTTTTCATGATAAGATGTAAAATTACTGAATTTATTAGTGGATCTTATTTATTTATCCTGGTGCTTCATTATAATGAAAGCTCTAATTACTTTGGGTAGCTCTCATGCTTCATTTGTATCTGGTGGCTCTTTGACACTTAATAGGGATAGTACCTGAGAAATAAAGATGTATCTTTGTCTTGCTCCTTGAAACTCCATGGCAGTTTCGCTGCCTTACTGATCATTGGAAATCCCTGGGTTGGCTTTTTGGGTGGTTCCTGTGTGGAGCTAGTTGTTGGACTCCATGCTCCTTGTGAGCCCCTTCCAACTCGTGGTATGATATGATTCTAGAATCATGGAAGCAATTTTGAAATTATAGAGAACACATTAAAAGCTTACCTAAAACATTCTTTTTGATAACCTGATTCAAATAAATAAATAAATAAAATAAAATAAAATTCTACTCAGAGAATGGAAATTTCTGCATCTTACATGCGTGACTGTCAAACCAAGGAATTTCATATTTTGGGCCAAGAATTTGTCGTGAAATGTTGTTGCATTGTGTAACAACAGAATTATACATCCTGAAATTTCGCCTAAGACATCTTGGCCTACATTTAGGCCTAGTATGCTATGTTGTACTGGAGAGCTAATCCTTACAGGAGTTTCACCTTCTCATATCACTGCCAGACTTGCTCTGATACCTTCTGAAATTTGATCTTTCATTCTTTTGATATAATTTTTAGCAGCCTCAAGCACGGTGCCGAGAATATTTAGTTTTATCCACTATCATGCCACATTCTACTCCTGCTCAAAGTTTTGGAACATATGGCCATTATGTATAAATTTCCCATTCTTTTTTTTTTTCCCCACGGGCACATTAACATGTATTTCTCAATGCTTAATTGCTTAGTGTGCCCATGCTTTAAGTCAAATTAAGCCATTCCAAATTTTATTGCCCTCCTGGTTTTTATTGACTATTCTTCTCTATTAGTCTCGTTATTGAATTTAGTAGCCTTTCATGCCCTCTCCTTATCTCAGAATGCTAACATTTTAAGTTAATAATGTTCCAAGAAATTTTAACAGTCAGTTTCCTGTAACCCATTTTTTTTTCCATTGGAAAATACTTCACTCATGTTCTTCATCAATTATAATATATCTAATACATTCTCTTTTAACAATCTGTGGTGATTTATCTTTTATACTCTGGGAGTGGAACTATATAATCCTAGTTCTTTCTCAGTTATACCATAGTAGTTTTAAGTACATCTTATCTGTGGTTCCATTCTGCTTGTTCTTTTAGTATGGAAATGCTTTTAATAAGTCTGTTGTGTTTGTGTGTAGCACAATCACCGTGCTCAGTGCTTACTGCATACATAGGACATTTCACATTTTCAAGGTTTATGCTGACTGATTGTTGTAATGGGCAGAAAGTGGAGGATCTGTAAGAAAATTATACTTTATTTTACTATAGGAATACTGCTTATATGTGGTTCCAGCCACACTTACTTTATAATGTATATATTTTTTGCTAGATATAGATATAACCTCCAGTTACTTTATTTCAGACATGATGATCCTTATGGGTCCCTTCCCGGTTGGAATATTCCGATTCTTTGATTGGTATTAGGCCTTCTGAGTATCTCAATAATAAGTGTTAAAGGGTTAAAGTATTGAAATAACTGAGATGGTGAAATATAGGGGAAAAGAAGCAGTTTAATTCTAAAATACAGAAATGAGCACAATAATTTTGGTTTTTAAAAACTATTTGTTACAAGATAACATTATAGCACTGAGCTTTTTAAGGCCTGGATTAATCATTTGTGCTTTAACATGTCAGTTATTGACCTGATTGAGAACTGTTCTTTTCTGGCAATATTATCATTAGCCATACAATTCTTGAACATTAAATGTTCTACACTCACTTGATTTCTTAAGACTTTTTAATCATTATGGCTATGGATCTACCATCAGTAATCTGTTGCACATAATACAAAAATACATTTGAAATTGATGGTGAGGTGAAGATTGTGCTATTGAATTGCACATCTTAATTGATGAAATGATCACGTTATCATCTATGCTTATTCATTGAATCTGTATTTTCTTTACGTTCTTACCATTTATTGATATCCTTACACTACTGTGTTTGAAGATCAGTTTAACAGATTGTCAGTTTCATGTTAGCTGTAGTTGACTTAAGTATCTAAAGCTTGTATTTTGGAAGAAGCATTCTTTATTGTCACCGTGGACTGTAGAAACAACCGTTCCAGTCCTTTGACTATTTTGGCAAAGATGCCCTTTAAAGTATGGTGAGAAAAACAAGGATAAACTGGTGAGGTTGTGTTGGTTTCTCAAAACTGTGTTATTCAGCTGTTTCATAATGCCACCAATATCTGTTAGCAGTAATGGATGCTCAAATTGAGTAGATGTAAGCTTAGCATGTCCAATATTACCTATTCATGTTATGCCAGTCCAGCACTTCATACAATAAGCTGCATCTTTAACCAACATAGCTGAGTCAATACAATTTGGATGAGTGCACCATAAATCAGAATAACTGCATGCTTCCTTGGTTAGAGCATGCACAGAGCTGGAAGCTGATGCAATTTATAGTAATAGTAGAGACCAATATTGTAGAGATCATGGAAAGTATTTGCTTAGCATTTTTAAAATCACATTGATTATTATATTGTATGCTATGTGTAACCTAAATGTGGAAAATGCTTTTCTAGTGTAGCTGATGTCTTCTGTGGAAGAAGAAGCTGTTGTAAATATCAAAGTGCTTTAGAAACAGTCTTCAGTATATGGAAAGTTTCCAAAAGTTAGTGCCATTAAGTAGAATGCAGTCATTCCTTAGCTAGCTAGAAGCACTGAAGGCTGTTAGGCCTTTTTTTTCTTCTTTTTTTTCTAATCACTTACCTTTGCGTAACAGACTTGAACTGACTTTGGGGAAATGAAAGATGAATCAAATGCATTTTCTGTCTTTTCATCAAAGCAGTCCTTTGGCAAATCAAGTGTGGGTCTTCCTTGACCCATTTCCACTTGTAAGTTGCGTCTCCAGGCAATGAATTCTTGCCAGTAACTGTTCAGTGAATGCCAAGCAGAGAATAACTGTGATATTCTGGAACATGATTAAGGACTTTCTTTGATTTCCCTTGTCTTTAACTTCACTGAAATACTGGAAAAAGACCAAAATCAAGAGCTGATGCATAACTGAGAAAGTGATGAATCACCATTTCTATCTCTATCAAATTTTAAGAATAAAGAATGATTGCTTGAAGGTTTCTTCTATACAAAAAGCAGCATAAGAAAGCTATTAAAGCAAGATGGAAATTTGGAGAAGATATTTCTATTTAAATAAATCTGTTTTGTAGAAAGGGGACATGAGGACATGAGTAATCTTTCTGTGTGAGAGCCTGAAAAATGTCAACATGCTTCATGTTAGCTAGGAGATGAGAAAGCTGTTATCCTGTTTCCCTGTTATAGTACAAACAGTAATGCAGTGCTTTTGAGTACATCTTATACAAGATGCCAATCTCTACTGACTTGATTCAAGAAGACTTATTGCAAATAGCCAGATATATACTCTGAAAAGAAGAGAGTAAAGACATACGAAACATCTGACTCAGGCTCTCTTGAACATTCTCCACATGGCAGTGGGTGCTTGCCTTTTTGGGGCTTGTGTTCTGTGAACTTTTGTTTCAGTAAATATTTAACATGATGGTTTATTGATATAGTATAGGTTCTAGTAGTAGTTGCAAATAATAATCCTAGTTCATGATTGGTATCTTTTTTTTAATTCCCAATGCAAGTTAATGTCTTTCAGTGGCTCTATCCTCGAATCCCTGTAAGATATCCTGACTCTCATCTTCATAGTTTTTCACCTGTAACTCATAAGGAACAACAGTCTGATGTGCCGCTGCATTCACACTTCTGTCTTGCCCCGGTCTGCACAGCTATATCTTGAATTAATTGAGGCCAACCTCCAAAGTCAAGCTTTCAAAATCTGTCTTTCCAATTTCCCCAAGCTTTCAAAATCTTTCAAACCCCTACATTATCTTTGTATTGTACGTTTAACACATTCAAAAGCAGAGAAGGCTCAGCTGTTAAGTATCTATATTCTTAGCTCTGCAGTGATTTGCTAATGTGTTTTAAAGATCAAATACGTATGAAATAGATTAAAAATTAATCTACAACATTGTTAATATAGATCCAGCTAGTATGATGTTGGGACATTTGTGAGCAGTTTATTTCAAGGCACATGGAACATAGAAATGGCAATTGGCTTGATGAAGTTGACAAACAAGAGACACTACTATTCGGGGCTTGAGTTCTGACTGTTTGCATCCTTGTAGCACTGGGAACAATTGCCAGGACTTGATCTTGAGTGTTGGCCCACTTGTCAAGTTAAAGAAAATTTAGTTAACAGATGTGTGGAGAGATGTGAAAATGGTTTTGTATTCTTTAAATGCATAGATCAGCAAGCATTGCTATTTCCATAGCATGGCCAAGAAAGCTTAATAAAAAAACTGGCAATTTTTCTAGTCTTTACCTACCTCAATTTTTTGCATGAAAATATAATCTGAAGAAGGATTTGGTGATATTCCAACTTAACTTCAGAAAAGGGAACTGATAAGCAGACATATCCAAACAACACAAGGAAGTATACAAGGACCATACTATGTTATTTCAGAATTGAATCGTACTTTGCTAGTTGATGTGAATTTAAAAAACACTCCTATTTATTTCCAAGTTCACATCTGTCTTTTCAGCAGCCTTCAAGACTTCTATGTGCAATTTTACTTATCATATATACTACAGACATCATTCATACACTGACCATGCTTCCAAAATACTCACCCAAAATCCTTTTCAAGGTTTATGTTGGCGTGGGATCCCATTATGATAATTTTTACTGGGAAGTAGCTCAAAGACAATTGTAAAATCAAGCTTCCCGCTAGGTGGCAAAGAGAGACAATGCTTAGCTGTGTATTTGTGCACGTATGAAAAAGAGAGTGAGAAGCAGCCAGCTATAGATTTAAGTTATATAAATACATTGTGTTTTACTAGGCTTCACTGGGCTTCAAGAGTGAAACCAAGTTTTGATAAGTGTGATTCTGAAAGACTGAAAGGAGCAGATTGAATGAGGCAGTCTAAATATGGGGAAAAAAAAGTATCTGCATCTTGTTCATTTTAGTGACCTGCTTGGAAGATGTATAATTCTCCAAGCCGTTTATTACAAAAAAATATTCAGTGTAGCAAACCACATTGTTGTGGTCAGTTCAGTTGAATTGTTGAAGCAAAAACATCTTTTAAAAAGGCAAGCTGTAACAAAGAATTTCCACTAACTAGAGAATATTTCCAGACTACAGAATATTGTAAGTTTATGTATCTCTACTACACTATTAGAACTTCCACATAAATCCACTGCTCTAGGGAAAACCATATAAAATCCAGTGCCAAAACATTCAAGATACCTCCTTGAGTTTGCAAGGTCATATTCCAAGAATGTGAAATAGAAACTCTCATAATGAAAACAATTCGAGACTTTCAGAAAATCTTAGTTTTGATTTGTTTATAAATTTTAGAGCTTTTCTGTACCACCTCAAGGCTCAGCTGAGATTCCTGTGGGTTGTATGTAACGTGGCTGTGACATAATATCTATTACAAAAAAGCAGCTATATTGAGAAGTTCAAATGTGTTGTCAGCATCATTTTTTTCCTGTTGAAATACATTCTCTTCTGGTTTGCAAAGAATTAACTTTGTCTTAGAATAAAAAGAAAGAAAGCTTAGTTTATACAACATAAATTCAGCACAGCTATTCATATCTTTAAAGTTGTATGATTTTTTGCAAAATTTGGCTTATGTTGTGCAATTGTTCCTCTTTGCAAAGGCTCACAAATATTCATTACAGGAAATGAGATAAATTCTTATGCTTCTTATGCTCTGAAAGTTTGGTTCTGTGTCGTTAATGATGAGGCATGCCAATAGATATTAGCTCTCACTATCTATTGGAGGGATTGGTTGATAGTCCGAGTGTAAATAACAAGAATGGGAGATGGGAAGAAAAAAGACTTCAGAGATGAGGAAGAATATGGAGGATAGCAAGTGGACTTGAAAGCTGAGATGTTTAAGTGACCAGATCTACATATAACTTTTCAGATAAATGAATTTTTCACTGACGTGAAACCTTGAAGATGAAGGGGGTTGGGAGACATAATTAGTAAAGGCAAGAGTCTGCCCTTCTGCATTTCAGGCATAAGATGATAAAGTTAGGTAAAGACTGTGCCCATGGAAGAAAAACATGAAACTACTTTTAGAACTGCTGAAAGAATAAAAAGCTTAATAGAAACAAAATGCCTGAGTGGGAAGTAAAATTCAAGGACAACATTTCACTGTGAACAGAAAAATGTGTCCAAAAATCTCCCCCATACCTTATGTAGAATTAACACAATAGCTTTAATCTTGCTGTGACAAAGAAAGTGTGGTTTATTATAAGAATGATTGTTTTGGAAAGGCAGTTTCAATTTTCTTTCTAGATAAGCTCTTGGCTTCCCAATGCTATTTGAGCATCCAACAGAAGTGAACTAATCAATGTGAAACTCTAAAACCAAGAATAAAACTTGCAAGGAAACAAATTGTTCTGTATAAAACAAAAGGAGGTTTTGAGTAATAAGTATAGAACACTGTAAAAATGTTTATCATCCAACTGAATTCATCAAAATTAGGTTCAGGAGACTTTATACAATGAAAGTACCTTGGTAAAATCCCTCTGTCCTTAAATATGAAAGCGTGAATTTCATTTTAGAATAAAGAAACCCATTTCTTTTTTGGAGTGTTATCCCCGTCCTTGTCTTTTGTTGTTAGTTTCTTTTATATACTATTTATCAAAGTTATTAATTCAGCCTTACTCAAAGTTTTCTTCTGTTTGGAAAAATATTTTTTTTCCTTTGTTCGTTGAAAAGGAAATAGTTTGCCTATTGTAGGGGCTCTTCCATCTGCTTTCATGTGGTTTTGTGCTTTCATTGACCACTATGTTCAACTGTCAGTTAAGATGGGGAGGAAAAACAAGTTTATCTGTATGTTTCTTCAACAGAGATGTTTAGAAAATGACAGTTTCTTTTTTACAGTCCTCTAAAGAGTAAATAGTCTGAACAAGTCCAGACGGATGTTTAGCAGCATGATTCTGGAATTTCAGATACGCTTTGAATAATATCCCCAGGATGAGTCAGTTCATCAGAGAACTAAAAGTTCAGAGCAACACAGTCAATGTAACCATATGCTTTATTTTGTATTAGAACAGATCAAAAAGGTCCAAATATTTGTCTGATTTATGGCTTACAAGAAAGCACTGAAGTCGCATTTAAATTTGGCTTTCAATTTAATTTAAACTGTGTTAACGAAACCGTTTTAACGTAAGTAGGCAAAGATAACTTTTCAGAAATGCCAAAGGGTACTCAGGATAATTAAGCACACACATTTATGTACTTAAATAATTATCAGAACATGTCTGCACACTCTGCCTCAGATTGACATCTAGCTAAAACAGGGCCCCTCAAAAGCTACCTAGAGTGATCTAAAATTTTGATCTGAAAATGCTTATTTGACAAAGTCAAGTTCACTGATGTAGCTCCAGATTAGGTACAGTATTATACATAGTGATAAGTATTAAAAAATATTAAATAGGACTATTGGAAATGCAATAAAATAATAAAGAATCTCCCCAAAGCTTTGTTTGTAAGCAGTATCTGTGTAGTGTAGTCAAGTAGAAAAGTGCAGCAAAGTCAAAGGGCAAAAAGACAAGAGATTATTTTAGGATGTTATTACATGTATGTTTCAAATTGTCAAGTTTAATTAATAATAAGAGCACTTTGTGAAGAATTCTGGTGCATTTTCATCCCTGGGAAGTAATAGAATCAAACTTGATTCTGTTTCTTAAAAAAAATGTCTTGTTCGAAGTTTTTGCCTTTTACAACTGCTTTGATGGTGAAGAACTAAGAATCATTTGAAAGTCAGTAGTACTTCAACAGCAGAAGAAAGCAAAGTTTTAGCTTTAAAATGTGTTTAGAAGCTGGAACTGGTGCATGAAAATCAGCCACTGCTAAACAAGAGGTTAGAGTGCATGGTTAAAATGGGCTTTTCTAGACTTAAAATGCTGTAAGGTATGAAAGCATTGCAGTATCTGACTGTGAACTCAGTGAATCGATCCTCTTTGTACTCCTATAAGTAAGTAAATACACAGCCAGTTCTGGCTTCAGTCCCGCATTAATTTCTTTTCATGAAAATTCTTTTCTGCTGGATTAAGGTAAATGGTGAAAGTCTGTGTTTGAAGGGGAATGCTTAAAAAGTGTTTGCATTTAAAAAACAAACAAACAAAAAAAAGTGTAGCTTTGTGGTTTAATTTGCGGTGGGGATCCAACGTTTTTTTTATAGCTGGTAGTAAAACAGTGGTTTTGTAGAGAGCTGAGCTAAATTCCATTCTGTCAAAAAATGCCATTTCAGATTTGGCCTGCAAAATGATTATTGATAATTGTGCAAGAAGTACAATGAACATGTGCTGACTTTCAGATCTTGGAGATTCTGTATGCCAGAGATGACATTTAGAAAAATATTTTGTTTTGCAAGCCTATCTGATCTGATGTAATTCACTGGGGGGAAGAATAAAAGACAGAACCCTTAAGAGGTGTTTTCTGACACATTGCTTTTCTTACTTTAAATGCATTTTAATGCTAAAACTTTGCTTTGTTTTGCTGCTGAAGTATTACTGCCATTCAAATGATACTCAGCAAAAGCAATAGTCTAAGGCAAAAAGAAGACACTGTCTCCAGCATGAGCTTAGGCATTCATCAATCCTGGCAGTGCTAAGCACTTCTGTGCCTTTCTCATCTCTAAACCTTGCTGAGTTTCATGAATCAGGCATTTCACTGAACACCTCAACCACAGAAAACACTTGCTGAAATCTGTTGAACCTCTGCCAAAAGCATGCCAGGAAGGCCCCTGATTTTTGAAGTCTTTAATGATTCCTCACATATCGTAAGGAGGTTTAAATATTTCACTCTGCACTTAGCATTTCCAGCACACAAGTTCTGGTCCTTTAGCTTGTGCATCTGATAATCTGTTGAAAGTTGTGACCTGCCATGCATATGCACAGTGGACCACTTTGAAATAGACATCGTAAAATATGCATTATAACCCAGCAGACCATAACAGTTGCACATAAAACATTATAGTGTATCATGAAAATATTTACAACTAATTAGTTGAAAGCAATAGACTACCGTAATTATCATCTACTAAATGATTAGTATTAATTACTTCAGAGGATTAATTATCTTCTGAAATACTTTAAGATGCAAAGCGAAGAATAAATGCTATGCCTCGTGACCTGCTTTGCCTTACAATTGAAAATAACATGTTGTCTAAAAAGTACCTCCTTGTTTATACAAAATTCTGTTTCATTAGGCTGGTGTGTGGCAGCATTACTAACTGCATCTGAAAGAGTTTTCTGTTATGAAACCCACTCAGAAAAGTCTTTCTTTCTCCAACCTAAAAGAGTGGTCACAGCTTTCCGGTAGGGATGTCTAAGACGCAGAGGAAAATGCAATTACGATTTCTCATCTGTAAGGTGTGACATTTATTCCAATGCATTGATCTGCCATGCGTTTATATGTGCATACTACGTTTGAAGAAGCTAATTATTACATACTGGAGGCAAAAATCACCCCTAGAAGAATTAATTATGATGAATTCAAAGGTACTGTTCAAGAATCCCTGTAGTGCTTGTGGCACACTTAGGCCCCACATTAAAGTTCTTGGTTTTCTATAGTGTCAAATACCAAGACCTCTTAATGACACTGTGGTTGAGTAGCAACTGCTTTTCAAAATTTGTGGCTTGGGGGCAGCTTTGTATAAGTTCTGAATTTATCTCATATGAAACAGAAATTTAGGCACATGAGATAGCCATTGGTTTGTCAGAGCAACTGATCAGATCTTAATGTGATTTCTTTTTTAATTCCATATGTATAAGAAAGCAGAATGATTGGTAATTCTGGGTGTTAGATATCTGCAGAAGTCTGTGCGTTGACCTCAAATCCAAAAGTAATATTTTTCTCAAAATTGAAAATAATCTGATTTGTCCCTTTCACAAATCGAAAAAATCTAGTAATTAAATCCCATTTTACACGGTGGCAAATCTACTGCGTTGATATTAAAGGATGAGCAAGTGGAGAAATAAATCTCCAAAACCAAGAAATGATAAGGAAAATCCTGTGAATGATAAGGAAAATCCTTCCCTAACTGCAAAAGCATTAGCAGACAGCATTATATCTGGATACTGCAGAGTCTGGATCAGTTTATTGTCAAGAGAGGAAGGTCAACTTCAATATATTCCTAGATGTGAAGGGTCAGCAAGTGACCTTTATCTCTTTTAAATATTTTTAGAGCAATTATGTTAATACTTATTCTCATGCAAAAACCTCTATGACAGTTTCAGTTATCCTTTCTAGAATTATGTCAGAGTGCTGCCTTGTATATTAACTACAGACAAGTGATGAGCTATTCAGCAGGATCTAAAACCTCAATGAAGAAGAGGTTTAATCATCTGCATGTGATGTCAGTATTATAATGCTTGCAATCCTTAAATCTTCTCCATTTCAATTTTTATTTTTTTTTAAATGAAGGAGATTCAAGATGTAAAAGAAGGCATACTGAATGTGGCAGGAAATACTAAGGTACAATGTTAATGTTGCATGTTCCTAAGCTCACTGAGTTAACTATCAATTGCAATTGTGTTACTTAGGGACTTCTTGTGCTTCTCAGGAATTCCTTAAAATATTTGTAACCTGTTCAAGTTCCACACATTCTGTTATATATTATGACTAATCCGTAATTTTTTCTCTGCTCCTTACTAGTTTTGAGACAAGGTAACTGTTGTGGAAATTTACAAAGCCCACAGATTTAAATAATGAATCATGCAACCCAGCTAAAAAAATAAACACTGAATATTTGACACAAAGATTATGTGAGCAGTCACAGTGTAAATTGTAGTTAGATCATGTGCCACATACTTTAATTAGCATATTATCAACTGCTTGCTTCAGTTTGCAGTTTTCTTCTTCCTATAGCTGTTTGCAGTGCCTTTGTTTGAACCAGCTGTTAGAAGCATAGCTTGTGGTGAGAACTGGACTCATTTGCACCTTGTTCTCCAGTTCTGCTGCTCATTCTTCCTGGAGCAGGCTGGTTTGGCTAGATTTTCCTTCTCCTCTCTAACAGGTTTGGATCCGGATGTTCTTGGCCCCACGTAAAGGGAAATGGGGAAAAAGAAGTTCTGCCAGTACCATGTGGTGACATCTGCCTAATTTTCCTGTCTCTCTCAGAAACCTTTCCACAGCTAGGTTTGGATAAATGCCCATCTGACCTTGAGTCTCTTCTTCCTGTTTCCTACCACCCCTACCTACTCTGATTCAAATCCTGAAACTGCCAAATGATTTTTAGAGACCAGCACATCTCTGCTCTAAATGATGAAGAGATGTGACCTAGAAGGAGAAGTCACAGCTGAAAGCTCTTATACATTCATTCTTGGAGCATTTCCACCATTTTGTATCACATGGCAGACACTTGTCAAGTTCATACAAATACTAATGCCTCTGTTCCAATGGCAGCAGCTTCTACAGAATTAGACTCTCTCTAATTAACATGTTTGTTGGCAGTTTCTGTACCGAGACCCAGAACTGAATAGGCCTGAAGATGAATACTCTCCATCATTTTCAGATTAGCCGTTTCTGGCCAAGGCTGATTTGCTGCAGTGAAAAAGAAAGCTGATCCAGGTTCTGTCTATGGTCTGACAACCCTCTGAGTAGAATAAATAATCTGTCTTCAAGACCATCAGTCTGATGTCATAAATAAGCATTTCATTAGCTTTTATAACAGGTAATAAAGAAGGAAACTATTTCTACTGTTAGCAAATTGCCTGCTATCTTAAGCACTGCAGCTTTCTCAATGAGAGTGATAACAAAAAAACCTGGTGGACAATGGTTTTCAGACTGCTGCTTCTGCTGAGGGGGCAAAGGTACGGTACATCATATCTTTGAGTCACATATGGCTGAATCTAAATCAGCTAGTACCTAAAATTGCTACCTCATTCTTCAGCATGATTTCTTTAATTGTGTAGCTGGAGGATTAATTTACAGTGTCTGGAAAATGGCCCAATTTTCAGGAGAATTATTTGTATTAAATGATCAATGCAACAATGAAAAAGTGATTGCATGTAACACTTGAATCTTATTTTGATCTGTGGAAAAAACAACAACCGAGCAACAAAGATTATAGCTAAGAATAGTCATTAACTGGAACTAATTTTATTCCTGTGTATTCCTGGATCCAGTAAGATTATCATGTATATTCATCACTGTACACTCATAGTACCTGATAGTTCATTAATAATAATTTTGATAACTGAACAAAAAAATTTTAGTATATTGCATAGTAAGTTTTGTTAAGAGCAAAGTAGTAACATTACTTTCTTTCTTGCTTACAGTCTTACAAACCTAGAAGCTTTGTTCTTGATTACTTAACTGTTACTGAAATTTCTTTTTCTCCTTTGTGGATCCCCAGTAGA
Organism: Lagopus leucura; assembly: GCF_019238085.1. Lineage (NCBI taxonomy): Eukaryota > Metazoa > Chordata > Aves > Galliformes > Phasianidae > Lagopus > Lagopus leucura. The sequence continues at coordinate 1,699,904 of NW_024962284.1, read as the reverse complement.
AACAGGACAAGTCCTGAAGGTGGAGCAATGATGGGACGTGTTCTCTTGAGGACTGGTTATAGCATTCCAGTAATTCTGTCTGGTCTTGTTAATGACTTCCTATCTAGCAAGTATGTTTTACTGTGATAGAAGTGTGTGAAAGAACTATGTCCACATATGTGGAGTTAAGCATGGGAAAAGATCTCCTTTAGTTTTTCCCTTTCAAATACAGGAACAAATATCAGGATTCAGCTGAAAGCCTTCCATGTCAGTGGTATCTCTTTAGTCATCCAAGCATACGCTATTGTTTCTCTTTAACTTCAGCCTACCTGAAATTCCAGTAGTCTGTAGAGAAGCAAAATACAACTGTCACCACAAAAAATGGAAACAGGGAAAGGAAAAATGAGATGCATTAGTGAAGAGCATAAAACAAATCATAATGTGGCACAACCTCCAATGGCCTTGAAGTTTCTTAGGATCCATTTTTATCAACTGAAATTCCAAGCAGATTGGAAGCCTTTTTCAAGCAAGACCATTAGTGGCTATGTGACGTAGTGTTTACCAAATAATAAGCAATGTATCTTCAAAGCAAAGTTGGTTAGCTTCTGTCTTCCAGGAGATAAGGTGGGTGATATGGACTTGTGATGCTCTAACCCCACAGAAAGTCCTGAAAGAGCTGTATAGAGAACTCATAGTGGCGTGACCCCCTTACAAGAGCATGAGGTGCTCATGGAGCTACCGGCACCAACAGCACTACCTTTTCCTCACAACAGGAAAGGTGTTTAAACGCTGATAGTCTTCCCAGTGAAACAGTTATTTTAAACAGCAGAAGATGCTGCTGAGCAGTGTCTTCTATGAATCTGAGTCAGGAGAGCACTTTCTTTATAGAAATGCAGGTTTTTTTCCTATAGAAATGCAGTTTTGCAAAGTGACCTTGTCCTGAATATCTTACTACCACCTGGGTTATTGAGAAAAAAGAAAGGGGGGAAAAAAACCACTCAGGTAAGATATATATTTAACTTCTTTTGAGAATTGCTTCAGGTGTCTTTGTCCTCATGGATGGTCCTGTCCATGGCTAAGCCTTTAGAAAATATCTTTTATTATGATAAATGGACTTAGCTCTGTACAGATGGATATTAACCTTTTCAAGTGGGAAATGACTTCATAGTGTTCACATATTGTTGAATCTCCAGCATGCTTTGAAAAGCGGATGCAGGCACAATCCAACCCGAATAGGAAGCTCGCTGTCTTCATGCAGGGGCTCATTGTGTCAAGCAGTGCATAGTGTGATTCTTTTTGAGTTTGTGTTAAAAAATGGCAGAGAAATGAAATCATCTAGTCATCTTGAGAAATCCATGTCTTTATGCTCTAGCCTTTTCTCTAGATAACTAGAAATTGTTCAACTTTCTGGCTACCAGTAAAAGGGATTTGTAAGCTTTTGAAAGGAAAAAATAATGGATATTGGTCATTGTTGGATAATTGGACAAAGCCTTTTAGAGGCATTTTTTGGCATTGAAATATGCCATACAAGCAGCATTGAGTTGTCACCTGATGAATTCAGCTCAGGAATTGTTAGCCAAACTCTACTGCATTCTTAGCTCTCAACTTAATTACTTTGAAGTCAGGAAGAGAAAAGCTCAAAAAGAATTGGAAATTTAGATTACTGTCTATCTTTCTGACATGTTTCTTGATTATTCTTAGCTTTATACACTAAAGGCATGTATAACGTTCCCAATATCATCTGTTTTCTACATTTGGCCCCTTGTGACTAGCAGGTAAAGCTCAAGTCTTCACATCATTCAAATCACAGAACATGTGCAAAGCCAATCACTTGGAATTGCTGGTAGCAGTGTGGGTTCAAGTTTGCATTTCCATTTTGGAACAGACATACCTTGTGTTTCCATCCCACTAACACTGCTGCTGGTTGGAAGAATGAGTAAAGGAGACTTGTTCCCTGTTCCTTTGTATTCATATAGGAAAATCAGCAACAACATCAATAAAAACTACACAACAGTCTATCATACCCTAACAGTCAACAAGCTACAGAGGTTTATTCCTGCAAAGAACACAGTAGTGGATGTGTGAGTCTTAGTATTGGAGACCATCAGAATTTTCTTAATTTTCTTAGTGTTCAGGTTTAAACTATTTTTTCTTTTTCTTTTTTCTTTGCTACTTCAGGATATTATAGATCTGTGGTCTGCTCCAATCCTTATCTCATTTTTCTGATGACTTTCAGTCACCACTTAGCAATGTTTTCTATGCTATCTTCTCTCTGTTCTCCTTTATAATTTAGCTCACTTAGCCAGATATATTTCTGTGGTTCTAATGTGTTCCATCTTAGCAGTGGTTTTCACATATTCAGGTAGAACACAGGACTTGGCAGACTCTAAGATAAGTTCTTAACTTGTTAAAAACATTATTTAGCTTAGGCCTTCCATGCCTGCAGTCTTGCCCTCTTAAATGAATACACAGAATCTTTAAACCAAGCATATTCATTGCATTATCCAAATTCTGAAATCATACATCTAAATTATGAATTTATAACTGTCTAACATTGCGATTGGTAAATTTAAAAGGTACTTTTATAATAGAAGATTAACAGAGTTAGCAATTTCATCCCTAGTTTTGACTAGGGAATGAAAGAATTAGAAAAACAGTCCTCATTTAGTTGTGTTTGCTTGAGACTCCATTGAGTATTATAATAGGGAGCACCTTTGCTCAGTTGTGGAACAGCTGCAGATCTGTTTCCTGAGTGGTCAGTATGGTGCTTTGAAGGAAGTACAGTTAAAATATTAAAGGTATCTAGAAGCACAATTGTCTGAGCACGTAATGGGACTCAGTATTAAAATCATCAACACTATTTAAAACAATTTTCCATATCACATAACTATTAAGTTTGCAGAAATGTCTGCCATGTATCCTAACAATTTATTCCATACAGTTTTACAAACAATTTCTACTGAGTTCTTAACTTCTCCCAGAAGTATGAGATAATACAGCACAGGAGTGTAAAGCTGAAAATCAGGGGAAAAAGTAGGTTTTCTGTCTGCCACTGGCTTGCCGTGTGTTCCTAATAAGTTTTATTTGGTCTCCATTTTCCTGTTCACACACTATCTATCTTTTCTTCCAAACTGCAAATGTTTGTTTTGTTTTACTTGCTCAGCAAGTTTTTGGGAGATTTTTATTTTCCTTCATTTTAGGAATGAGCCAGACATCTAGTTTTTCCTCCAATGGCTTTTCCTGTGCACTCGTAGCACAAAGTAAAATATATAATGTAAAACAACCAATTATCAGCAGATAATCCCATTTCTACAAGCCTCTGCATTTTCATTTGAAATTCTAATTAGAAATATAGCAGATCTTTTCATGATTGTTATTAACTGTGTCTCCAAGACATAGGCTTACACTCTGTGTACCGTAGGTATAACCATTAAAAAATACAGAAACAAGATTTTATTACCTGAATGTTAATAGAGTGAGGTGCTTGGAAGATAAAGAAGCATTAAAGAAAATATGGCAATTATTTACAGGAGGAAGGCTAACCTTTTAAAATTGTTTGGGTATTCACCATAATTAATGCCGATAGCTTTTGACTACTAGAGATTGTATCCTAAATTACTAAGAATTCTGTTATTTTTTGATGTTACAAAACCTTCTTATCCTAAAACAAGATATGAATACAATTTCCACCAGTGGTAATTAACGTGGGCTGCCAGACATTGGCTATGTGCCTCCAATAGTGAGATGATGTTACACCTGAACTCTAATCTAGGGTAACACAACCCAAGGAGACCCCCAGAGGCACAAACCATACTTTGTAATGTTAGTTTATGGCTCATATGCATAGGTAGTGACTAGTGAAATGTATGTGAGTTCTGTGATGCACATGAATCTTTTCACCAAGCCTTTTTACAAAAGTGCTGGTTGCTCTGTGTGGTGGTGTTTTCTGTTGGTTAAGTAAGGTGCAGAAAATTAGCACTAAATAATTTCCCATGCTGTTGCTGAAGCTAAAGTAATACAATGAATATGATGATCATGGTGATTAGTATGTATCTATATTCTCTTTGTTACATCTCCAGCATTTTCTTGCCACTACGCCCCACATTTTTATTACTTATTTTTATTTTATTTTCATTTCTACCATGTTAAATCCAATAAGTGAAAAAGAAAACCAAGGATAACTCATAAAACTAGGTAAAATCTTGTGTTTTTCATTTGGAAACAATAGTTGCTGTATGCCAGGTGTGCTGTACCTCTGCTACAAATAAAGCTATAGGAAACCAAGTTCTTGCATTTTTTCAAATGTTTCAACTGTCATTTGTTCTACTGCATGCTATAGGTCCTTTGATAGTAATGTCATATGGAAGAAATCCTTTAGACATTTGAATGGGCAGAATAAATTCACTCTGTGTTCTATTGATGAAGATCTACATTAAGCTGATAATTAGTGAATTACTGTGAAAACTGGATGAACATAGACTTTTTATGATATTTCTGTTGAGTGTTGCAAGGCAGTTACAGAAACAATGTTTTGCAGGTAGGCATTCTATTGTTTTGGGGTTGTTTTTTTTTGTTGTTTTTTGTTTTTTGTTTTTGTTTTTGTAACTTCACAACTTGCAGTAATAAAATCATTGACAGTGTTTGCCATCAGGCTGTAATACATAATATTCTATAAGGCTTTCTAGAACAACTGCTTAGGATGTAGAAACAATTCTTTTTCACTTGACAGTTATGGATTTGTAACAGAAACACCTTATGCAAGTAACTTTTCTAAATTCATATTGAAAAGAGCAAGTGAATATATTCTGTGGGCAAAACTAGACTTCATATTGCAACTGTTGTCCTGGTGAAATATTTTCTGTAAATTACAGTCTTTATGCTGTCCTTGGATCTGCTGCAATCTCAGCTGCCAGTGCTGTATAACGTATATTGATTTCTGTTTGGTATTCAGACAGAGAAAAAGCTGTTTAATCATTTGGTTTCTGACTTGTTAATAAAAAAACTGTCTTCTTTAATAAGGTTATTTTTGATACAACTACAATCTCTGCCACATTTTGACACACTTTCTTATGTTTTTCAAAGCAACAAATGATGCTAAGAATGAGACAATATAACTGTAATTTCTTCTTACCAAGTGAATGCCTTTGTGATTTGCAGTGCTGTTCGACAGACAAAGAATGAGAGCTATTTAATCATTCTCCCTATGAATTGTAAATAAAATTTTACAGTTGTGCCACATTGAGGGAAATGAAAGAAGAAAAATAAATAAGATGTAATAGGGCAGAATGATGTGCCTATTCTAAAATTGAACATCTTTTATATCACTAAGAGTTTTCCACCCCATCACACATCTCATTGATATTCTACTTCATTAAAGTCTCATGATGGAAAAGTTATTAATATGCAGAGGTAATTTTATATCAGTTCAGGGAAAAAAAAATCCCCACAAGTCTAATAATATAATTACTGATGTTATATGATGGGAAATCACTAATATGATTAGAAGGTCGGACAGGTTATAGTAAGAGATTTGATAAAGTCCACCTGGGTTTGGAGGAATTGATTGACCCAAGCTGTGGGTACTGTAGGGAAAAGGGAATGGAGGAAGCAGAAGGGTTGAACTCCAATTAGAAGGGCATAAATCAAGGGTAAATTGTGTTGTTTAAATGGATCTGCAGCTGATACGCTCTTTGTAGCTGGGCTCTTCTCCAGTGTAGCACTTGGTTCCATAACAATGATTATGATCTATAAATAGACAAGATTTTGTCAATAATATAGAAAACTAGATTTTGAAGAAGTTAAGGTTTTCAGCAAAACCTATTGTTCCACACTTCACTGACTACACACAGAAGAAAGTTTAGTCCTTAGAGCCAGTTAAATCCCATTTTTCATTTCTATCAGTGTAAATCTGAAAGACCTAAAGTGAAATTTTGGGAAGCAACTGATCAGACTAAAAGGAGTTCAAGAGAGAATTTATTTAAAAGATTTGTTCAGTGTGAAGGCATAATAATTTCACTGATTTAGATGTTCAGTACCCATCATCTTACTCAATAGGCCTGAACTCTTCAGGCACATATCATCAGACAAAGCAGCTCAGAGGGTGTGAGCTAATAGATCCCCAGAGGTACCTTGTGCAAAGCTTCCATGTTGCACGATGTGCAATGGCTTGTCTGAAAATGCAGAATTTTGTAGATTTTTGTGAAGTCTCACAGGGAGTAAATTTCTGCTTCCATTTTCACACAGGTGACAAAATGGCTTCTTAGAAATGTCTTAAGATAGTTTGGATTCATAGTGTGAGGACGATGCCATCTGATATTCTGCAAACATATTTTGTGTTTCTCTGTGTTTGGCATGTTTGGCGTTGTGGAAGGTTTGTTGGATAGATGTAAAGAAGCTGTGATAAAAGTCAATTGGAGGAGAATCAGGTATTAGAATACCCATTGGTAACAGATAAGGGAAGCATGTGAACAAGAGAACAAAACTGAATATCAGAAAAACACAGTTCTCAAAGAAAAATAGTATTGTGTACTCTGTAAAAGCCTAGGAAAATTCCACAGTCATACTGATCTTGTTTGTTGGTTTTTCTTTATCAGAACATATTAACTTTGTTCAAATCATTAATGTTATACCAACATTTTTCAATTCAGAGTAGGTAAAGATCTTCGACCCCTTCTCTGCATGTTTAACCTTGCCTGATAATATCGGCTAAAATATTTTTAAAATATCGGCTAAAATATCTTTCTCTCTAGCAAGATTCAGAAAAGGGTGTATGTTCCTTTTATTGTTGTGCCTTTATACTCATAAGCTTTCTGGATGCCTCTTAGTGGGATAATAAGTAATGCTGAGATACAGAGTTGGATTTTTTCCCCACAGTTGCTAAGTTATGTGCAATGCTCTTGCCTGCTGACAGTCAGGAATTTCCCAGACAATTTTCAATCTCAATTCAATGATTTGCATGAGCTAGGGACTATCAGGAAAAGGCATTTTGGCCACAACTTCTCTGTTTTGGAGCTATACACACATGAGTCATACTGTGCTGTTTTTATTTACTAATGCAGATGAGTCAACACTAGCTTCAAGATTCTAATAGGAGAACAGCTTTGCTTCTCATAAGCATCAGAGTCTTCACTGAAGATAAAAAAATAATCTGTTTTTTAAAAGCTAAATATTCCATAAAGTAGTCATTTCCTTTTTCATGGTCTGAGAAAGGGTCACAGAATCTCTGAGCTTTAAAATGATTCTTCTTTCTTCTCAAAAGTTGCAGTTTGTGTTTTAATTCTTTCATCCTGGTGGCTAGCAAAGGAAATGCCCCTTCACAGCTGGAAAATAGTGTGCAGTGAGCAAGGAAGGACCCAAAACTGGAATGGAAAATAATAATTTGCCTGCCTGGAGAACTCAGAACTTATTTCCCCCCAAAACAGAAGCAATTATAAGAAATCAGGCTATCCAGTTAAACCTCTGCTGAGAAACTGTGCTGATGAATAATTCCTAAAACACGTCTTTGCAAATATTGTACTAAATAAACATGACATGACTGTGAAAAGCAATTATTTTGCTAAAAATTCATAGTCTATTCCACTGTGAGTTATGTGCAATAACTGAGAATCTTATCCTCATCTAGAGATGAACTTTGTGTAGTGCAGATTAGTGGACAAGGAAGAAAAAAATGTTTCCAAGATACTTCAGAAAATTCTTAATCCTTGGGACATCGTCCGCCTTCTGGAGTTCTGTCAGAGATTCCTTGAATACAGCATTTTGAAATGCATGACAGATTATAAAGTCATGCAAAGGTTTCCTATCCATTCAATAAAAGAACAGAGGAAATGTGATTAATTCCTTTCATGTTTCCCAGAGAAGAATATATTCTAGAATTAGCATCACCAGAAATATGCTTCCTTTCATCCGTCTGCTGTGCAATGCTACCAACAGCTTGGCTCCTTCTTCTTGAGGGCCTCTTCACAGGTATTAGAAAGTTGCTGTTCAATCCCCCAGAGGTTGTCTTTTCTCTAGGCAGAACAAACCGTGTTCCTTTGTCTCTCCCCATAGAGCAAGTGCTCCAGCTTTCTGAGCATCTTGCTGGCCCTCTGCTGGAATTGCTTCAGTTTGTTGATGTCTCTCCTGCATTGGATAGAGTATTTGATCGTTGCTAGGAACTGTTTCTTCCCACGTGCAGGACTTTATCTTTGTTGAATTTAATGATGTTCCTCTTGGTCCATTTCTCCAGGAAATGTAGGTCCTTCTGAGCGATAGGCCTGCCCACCTCACCACTGAAGGAATCAGCTGGTCCTCCAGTTATGGTCATCTGTAAACTTGCTGAATTCTTCCACCTCTTTCTGGTCTCTGGAGTAGATGTGTGAACACTGACAGTGATGTACAAGCAGGAGAGTTCTCAGTACAATCTTCTGAGGTGACACTTCAGCACACTGCCAGGACTCCTGGATGCCTAACAGGGGATCAACCCCATGCAGGTAGAGAATGACCATTAACTGCTACCTGCTGAACCCAGACAGCCAGTATTTTTACTTGTCTAGTTATCCTCCTATCCAGACCATAACTGAACTACATAGTGGGAGGTAGTGTGGAAACTCTTGCTGATGTCAAGGTAAATAAGAGCCACCACTCTCCCCTTCTCCAGAAATCGAAGCATTTTATCAAAGAAGGCAGTCAGGTTGGTCAGGCATTGCTTACCCTTGACAAACCACGCTGACTGCTCCTGATCACCTTCTTTTCCTTGGTATTGGCAGGAAAATACTGCAGAGGACTTGTTTCATGATATGCTGTGTGTTCAACACCTACTCAGAAATCCTTTGTCAAAAGTAAAAATGAGGTATATGTTTAAAATATGTATGTTTGAGAGTGTTGTGTGTTCTATGGTATTTTATAGGAAAACATATCTAGTATCCCTCATTTTTTTTGATACTTCAATAATGTAGGCTTTTTGTGTATGATATTTTCTGGTCCAGTAGTGAGCAATAATGAATGCTGGGTAATTGAACCAAGTGTAATGTGCTTCTTGTCACTCTCAAAGCTTTACAATTTTAGAGTCTGACAATCTCATATATTGGTTCTCATCTCAAACAAGTTTCCTGCTGAAGACAGTTGGAATTTCTATTGAAATCCTAAGGGGATGTATGGGAGTCCTATTTAGCGCCAGCTGGATTCTGAATGGTATTTACCTAAGCTCTCATTTTTATTGATATTTTCCAGACTGCAAACATAACTATAAGTTCTGTCCCCATGTTCCAAGAATATTGCAGGTAATTTTAAGCCTGATGCAGAAATTCAGTGTCTCACTGCATCACAGCTTATGAAATACAATGCAAATTCTTTGGTCTTTTAGGCATGTAATTTCAATGTCTTGTTTTTGAAATTTATTTACACCATGGCGAGACAAAGGAAGTGGTAATTTTCCTACTACCTGCCCCACTGAGTGTGAAAACTCTATTTATGGCATTAAGGTTGTGACCTTTTCAGGATAAGCCAATCAGACAGTAAATTCAGATGAATTTCACAGATTTTGTAGGTTTCAATGTCTGGAATAGCCTCTTGACACACGTCCTGTAATATTGCATTTTCCTTCTCGTGGCAAGTTTCTTCGCTGCAATTTCGTTTTCCCAGTATGATCATTTTTCCCTACATGGGAGGCAGTGAGCTACAGTGAATGGATTTCCCACTACTTTTCATCATCTGAAGGACACCAACGAATCAAGGCTAGCATCCATAAAGAATCCAGATTTTAGTGGCATAGATTCAGCGTTCAGCATATGTGCCTGCAGTTATTGATGGATGTGTGGTCTGAAATCCTCAGATAGGCTCAATGATTTCTTTCTAAATCATATATAAAGATATCTGTGGCACATATTTATCTGTATTCTATCAGAAAAGGGTTGAGGAAAGGACCTGAATGCATATACCGTAGCATTTCTGTTTTGAGGACATATACACTTAGCTGTGCTGTGGCTGCCAAAATTACTTCCCCCGCCCCCCGCCCCCCCCCCCCCCCCCATTTGTTGTAAATGAAACCTGTGTATTTCAGATTACATATAGCTGTTTACTGTAGAGCACAGCCTACTAATATGTCCTGCCAGAATATTTAAGATATACCAATTTAGCCTCTTCTGATGGGCTAAATTCATACCTCCTGTGTACCCTTTCAAATATTAATTGGTATTTCTCCAGGAATGAATTTGGCTACTTAGTATTGGAACAAGCCTGTTGCTCATCCAGATGGATGTGCTTCCTTGAATGCTGGCCAATGCCTAATGTTTGAAAGGCAAAATAAACTTTTCCTGGTAAACCTGCATAGCAGTATCATAGTTTTGTTGGGGAAAATAATGTATTTTCCTATACCCATAAGTATTAGTAAAGACATTTTCAGATGCAGAGTAAAAGCATAAATTTTCAAAGGAAAATACAAGGTGAGAACAATTGTTTTGAGCTAAATCCTCCGTGAGGGAAAGACTGGAAGAATCAGAAGCAGCAATCTTCAGAGGCAACAGTAAGAGGCCAGGCCCCTGTTCATCACTTGGACTTGAGGCAAAAAAACTTTGGGAGCCAGAGCATAGCCCTCAACAGCCCCTAGGACCTGCTGTGCACACACAGCGTTGTCTGCACTGAAAGGTGGTTTGTCTTTACCTTTAAATTTGTCAAACTCAGGAGCTGAAATATTGAGTGCTAGAGACTACTTATTAAAAACTAGTCTCAGTGTTCTCAGTGTTTCATGCAAGTTCACATAAAAAGGAAATAGTAGCTAATTTAATTAGATTTTCAAGTGAGTCACGTATTAAATCATCATATATGATTTTTTTTTCCTCTGAATTTTATTGTTATACATATCTGACCAGACTATATTCATGAAATACATACAGTGAAATCAGTGAATAATTTTCACCAAGTAGAAAACTGGAATCATAGCTGCACATTCTGCAACTTTCTGCAACTATTTCACCCAGGGCAAAAGTATGAAGATTACTGTTGAAACCTGTATCCATTAACAGCAGTAGGTGACACAGACTCCCAGAGATGCCAGAGCACATCTGGTGGGGAACAACACAGAAAACAGCTGTCTCAGGAAACTGCACAGCAGATTTAGGAGTCCATTTCCCAAAAGACAGCCCTGCCTTTGAGGTTTGATTGGGTGAGGTGGAAAATCTGCTAAGCTTTCTAGCTGATTAACTATGTCTACATCTATATCTTCTTACCCACAGCACTGAATAAAATGGCCACTTGGTGTAACCATAATTTGTGTGCCCACTGCTCAGCATTAGCAGCCTGTTCAAATCTGTACTACCGAACAGCTGGCCTGGTTCACCTATGTAACACAGGCGTATTTTCTTTTTCTTTCTTCCCTTGAGGCACTTAAAGCCAATAGATAAAGAAATCTTTGGCACTGCAGTGGTGTTATACTATAATTCTTTGGGGTTCCAGCTGTGAATTCTTAAAATAGAAAGCAAAATAAGACATGGTACTTTTTCAAAGCAGAATCACATTCAAATTTGTGGATGCTCTCTAGAAATCAGCAAGAGCTGGGGTTTTGATTCCTGGACTCTAGCCCTAATCTCAGTCTCAATACTAACCACAGTTTTATCTGCGACCAATCCCAAAAAAAGATGCAAAAACACGGTGCTGATGTCATTCCTCTTTCTAACTGTACAGGCACATAGAAGTTAACAAAAAAGGGTTTTGTTTTGTTTTAAAAAAAAAAAGATTTTGCTTTTAAGACCTTTTCTGTTTTCCAAACCTTAACCCTGACCCTACATACAGCTCAAGGTAAATCTCCAAGGGAAAGGAGCAAATCAAGCACTAGCTGTTTCTATTATTTAGCTATTTCTGTTTTGGAATGCCCAAAGATTTAAGTTATTATACGTATTTATAGCCAAGAAACTGATTCCTACATTTAAAAAAAAAAAAAAAAAAAAAAAAAAGGAACTGTAAACATTTCCCTCATCAGGAATTGATTACTGCTTACATCATCCTCTTTGTAACTGTGGACTAATCAGGATCCAGCTGTGAAGAGGACTTCTGACATTCTACTTTTTCAGTCTAATTCTTATCTCATTCTTAGTTTCCAGTTTAAATATCAGAAGGGCATAATTCTTTAAGTTAAAGTAGAAGGAAAGACATTGCAGCGTTTTGACTACAATCCTATTTCTAAAATGGCTGAATTTTTATTATCCATCTGTTAAGTAGTTTAAATTTTGGCTGTGAGCAAACCCTTTATCCTAACTATTCCCTGTGAAAAAAAAAAAGAAAAATCAACTACATGCTGTTAAAAAGGCTAGGTACCTTATAAGATGCAACTAAATTAAGGTAGCAGTGCATTATACAAAGCGGAAGGATTCCTTCACTCGATACTTATTTTCCTACTATCTTTCTTTTTAATAGCTTTAAAGGAAAGAAAGTCTCCAGAAAAGAAACATCCTGGAACAGAAAAGGTTATATGCCCAGGGATAAAGGAACCGCAGACATTTGTTTTAGCAGATTAGTTCTGACTGGTTGCAGTACTTCAGTCACCTCTCTGAGGCTATGTTCACTCTGACCCAAACCTGAACCCAGGACCATACCCCAACTGCTCCCCTCATTTAGATATCTTTGTTCAGCATTACATTTAAATCAAAGACACATCCCACCTACAGATAATAGCTCTTAGTTTTCTACAGTGCAGGACTATTGGTTATTTTTCATCTGAAAATAACTCTTCCCAGGACAGCAAAAAAAAAAAAAAAGAAAAAAAGAAAAGTTAGACTTAAAACACACGACAAGCACCTTCAGAACATGACCTCAGGAGCTACCACCTGTCAAAGCTCCCAGCTGATTCTAATACCTTCATCTAATTACAGCCTCTGTTACCAGAGCAAACAGGTGAGCACTAAACACTGTGGTGCAACTATTGGGTGCAGCATTTTGGATGGAGCTCATCAGCCTCCTATATATAGAAGCAAGCTAGATGATTGCTCGTGATGTCTTTTTACTTGTGGTTAGGATGTGTTGGGAGAGCTGAAATTAAGGTAAGTTGTTGGGGTTTTTTTTGTTTTGTTTTTTAAACCTTTTTGCTGCTTAAGTTTTAGGTGGGAATAATGCTATGTATTGTGTTGTTATCTTACTCCAATATGGAAGAATTGGAGACAACTAGTTTTCAATAAGAAAAGTTCACTAGTGTTTACACTATCTCTGTATGTTTAGGTTGACAAAGCAACTGCACTTCATCTTAATAGAAGTTGGACAAGCAAATTCTGAAAGAGAAGTATGAGAGTTGTACTACAACTTCAACTGCAGTAGTTAATACATTTCTTTAATCTTTAATATAGGAGATATTGATGATGTATCACTTAATGTTAGTTGGGAAGTATTTGCATTCCTGCATTGTTTGGGACTAGGAAAATGTCAGCACGTATAACTTCATAAAGAACAGATATCCTGCTGATGTTGGCTTTTCTCGTTTATTGGTGTTCATGTTGCAGTGTTACTTATGTATGACTAGATCTTTAGTCATATTTATATTTTATAATAGAATATATAGGAAGGTTGTCTTTACCTCAAAAATCCTCAAAACTGAATAAGTTAATGTAAAAAAGGTAGGATGTGTTCTTTTTGAGAATGCCAATATCTTTTTTTCAAATGTTTTTGCCTCAAGTGGTTGAACTTCTACAGCATTTAATTTCTTTGTGGTAATTAATGATTTGCGTTAATGTTAACCTGCGGTAAAAGGAAAAAATCATTTTGTACTGTTGTTTAACTTTCATTCTTTTTTTACTGTGTGCACCTCATTGTGAGACCCTTAATGTGCAGTACAGATCTTTAATGTCCAACAGCCTTCTGCCAGGGCAAACTGAAAGGAACCTACTGAAGAGATTCTTGTTCAAACATTCTTTAGAATAAATAAAACAGTTGAAAATAGCTGTGAAAATAGCTCTCTGACTTGTTTGCTTTTAGTGTAGAGTGATGACAGGTGACTATTCTGAAAGAGCAACTAAATTTTGTGTTGTCCCTTCAGATGCATGAAATGCATGTGAAATTGTTTGAAAAGTGCAAGTTGATTAGTGAAAGGAAATTTGCAGTAATTGTAAAAAGGAAACAAGGAAGATCATTGGAAAGAATAAGTTTAATTGCATGTAATTATTTCATCTATATTTCAGCCAGAGGAAGAAAGAGAAAGGAGCACACTAAACAGGGTTGATGTAGCAATGACACTAAGATGATTTTCACAAATGGCTGAATTTTGTGTGTGGCTTTTACATTAAAAAAAAAAAAAAAAACCCCACCAAAACTAATGTGGTCTCTTTTAAAGCTGCTTGTGAAATTGGTAAAACGATTAGTCAAAATGCTCTACCCTGTCCATTATCACACTTGTATGTTTAGGTGAAAAGCACTTTATTTTCTTATGATGTTTAATCTTATATGGAATACGAACTCAAACACAACTTGAACTATCACCTTATGGGTAAAATGTTGTGTTATTATATAGTGTTACAACCACTTGCACATAAGTGCTCTAGAAATAAGTAGCTCATTTGAACAAGCTTTTGATGTATGGAGTTTATATTTGAATTAGTTTGTTTTAAAATAAAAAACAGTGTTTTGCAGAAGAAAGGTAGAAACAGGCTGGATGCGGGATTCCTAGCACTAATTCAAATTCTCTTGTCTCTGTGTAAGCAATCACAGTCAACACATTAATTGTTAATAGGTGATATCCTAATCACATAATAAAGGTGATATCGTATCTATCTCTTTAATCAGTTCCTATGAGAAATAAAGGTTAGAGATGATATAACTTGCCTATTTTGTAATCACTCTTTATACTAGTGGAATATATACAACTGTTTTCCCTCTTAAGATTTAGGTTATTGTAGGGATATACTTCTAGTGGCAAGTAGATGTATATCCTACGTTGTATTTTGACTGGGCCCAGGATTGAAAAAATGCAAACTGAGAAAACTTTTTTTGACATCATCTAATAAGTATGTTATATTTTCAAAGTAATTCCAAGAAATGCAGTGGTACTACAAACAGATAGTAAGTCTGAATGTAAATGGAAGGTTGCATAAGTATAGGGCTCAGCTCATATGTAATCAAGCCTCTCAGTGCATCATGGCTATAGTGAATTGAACACCCGAGACTTGCAATGCTCTTTGTTGTGCCTCTGGACTGCTTTTAGTCCAGAAGGAAGTCTCAGACTCCTACATTCTTTCAATGGGTGTATTAAATTTCACTCTGTGTGGGACTCAAAATGGTAATGTTCTTAGCTCCCTTATCCTCAGCTACTACTCTAAGCAGAGACCAGTATAAACACCTACAAAGCCATAGTGCTGTTTACCACAGCTAAAATATATTCTAAATTCTAGATGTTATGTGAAATTGATACGTGATTGTCCTGTTACCAGATTCAAGCCTAAATGATAAACTATGTGTGGGTGTTAGGTTTTGATGCCTGCTCTGTCTTATGAAAGTTGAAAGGTTAGGTAACTAAATCAAATTCTGCCATGGTCTACACATTCTGCTGCCCCTATCACCCCTGAGGCATGCACGTTCCCCATGGGGAGGAACTGTCAGTGGATGAAACATAGCTCTCAACAAGAGCTGAACTAGGCTAATGGAGAAATCCAATGGGGTATTTTCTCCTTCTGGCAACAAAAGAATATATTGTGCCTTTTATAGTTCAAGTGCAAGTTTCTCCTACTAGTTTATCAGAGCCCTGAGGAAATGAGGGTTGATGCCATGAGAAAGCATTTTGAGATTGCTAGGGCTGTAAAATGCCTGTTGTCAATTGCCTCCCTTCTGCTTGGCCTCTTCCATCATATAGGGGGATGTGTAAAGAAATGTTTATCAGAATTTGGCCAGGTGTTTTAAATAAAGGTGTGTGCGTGTATTTCCATGGAGAGGAGTGCTTTGGAAACTTCCAAGTGTTCATGCATCTGAAAGCATGCATTTTTCATTGTTTAACTTCTGTGTTTCATTATTGATGCATGGTAATTCCCTTAAAATTCCTTGCCTTATTCTCCAGGGAAACCTTATCTCATCTGAATATGACACTCAAAAGCAGTCTCTGGGAATTCAGTCCCCTCTAGCAGAGCACCTGCTTTGCAGATAAGTTTTCAAAATGTTTCTTTCTGTACAGATGTGTGATGCAGATCTGGTGGAAAAACTAAAAACAAAACCCAACTTGGCACTAGATTATATTTGTCTCCAAAACTTTAAAAGTTTTGCATCCTTACAAGTTGCTTGATATGTGAGATTTGTATGGGAACTGCATGGACACAGGGCAAATAGGTCAATTGTCACATTTATTCAAATTGCACCTCATGTCTCATCAAATGACATTTCCATAATGTGATGTCTAGCTTGCATATGCTGCAGAGGTGCAGAGGTCCATTTTCTATCCTGGACTGCTAGTCTGGTCCCAACTAAAGGGCTGTAAACAATGATCACAAGTGTGGGAACTACAGCAGCGTGTAGCTGTGTGGGACCACACTTGCTAACAGGATCTTATTCTCCATGTTTCTTCTCCTATCACACAGCCAGATAGACTTGACGTGGGGCTTTGAAGAGTGGAATTTCACAGTGTAAAAATGTCAGTGTAAAACCCATCCATCAGCCTGCAGCAGTAAATAGGGATTTGAATAGATGCTTGGTCAAGGTGACTTTTCACTCCATAGGACTGTCATTTTTATACAAGCTGTTTTTTTTTTTTACATTAGTAAGGACAGAAGAATAACATCAGAAATTGAGCTGGGTGTTTATCTCCAATTTCTCAGTGAAATTGTTTCTGCCCTGAGGTAATGGGCTCAAGTTCCAAGGCTTTATTAAAATAAAAAACAAGAAAGTAAAAGTTAAATGTTAATGTCTGTAAATCACTGGAACTTTGCAAGACAGATAAAGAGAGCAGATCAAATCAACTTCCTACTGCATTATCAGTAGCTCACCTAATTCAAATTGCTATCTCAAAGTGTGAGATCTGATGAAAACATTCCGTTTCCATGTGAAAGCTCAGTCCTTTCTCAACTTTGCTTGAAGAAATGGGAAGAAATGATTTTCCTCTTTAATGAGGACTCTTACTGATAATCCACCCAGAAACGAGATATTATTCCTGCTGGCAAAAGAAACGAGTGAGTTGTTATCCCAGACTAATGAATAACTTAATCACTTAATGATATGCAAGAGGAGTTAAATAATTTCTTTCTTGGCTTTTCTTTTTAGTTTACAAGTTAATAGTAGGTATTTCATCTCTGTTTAAAAAAAAAAGCTATCATTTGTATTTATCTTGTAATACATAACAGTGCTAAGGTTAAACAGATCACTGCTCACGTTAGCAGTGATCCTTCATGCTGGAGGTGTCCACCAAGAAGAGGGCAAACCTAGAAATATGTGTTTTTGTTTTTGTTTTTTTTTCCCCTTCTGGGTAACATTGGTACTAACAACGTTTCTCAGTGAATTTATGCTCACACAATATTCTCC
Organism: Lagopus leucura; assembly: GCF_019238085.1. Classification (NCBI taxonomy): domain Eukaryota; kingdom Metazoa; phylum Chordata; class Aves; order Galliformes; family Phasianidae; genus Lagopus; species Lagopus leucura. The sequence goes on along the minus strand of NW_024962284.1, from coordinate 1,682,474 downwards.
CAGTAGTGCATCAAAGCAGTTGTTCTCCTAGAACTTTGGACTGTCATCTTTCCCCAGGACACTTTGACAAATATATCTATAATTTCTGTACAACTGGAACCAAACTGTGGAGACTTGATGAAACTTTGGGTACTCTGTGGGTACCTCCTGGATAGTGATGCACTGATCTAGTGCACAGAACTGATCACCTGGAAATAATCAGGAAACCTAATATTATACTTTGTCTCACATTGTGTGTGTAAAATTGTCTTGGTAGCTTTTGGAAGAGCACACTTGTAGTTGTGATTTTTTTTTTTTTCTTTAAAGTTCCCTTTCTTCCCCTTATGCCTGAAAAGTCATCTTCATTCTTTAAGGCCAAGGCAGATGCTAGTGTTTTTTGGATTCAGTAGAAAAAAGCTTGATTCTTTTGTGATTTTTTTTTTTTTTTTCTTCAAGTCTTTGGCCACTGTATCTATTGATGTCTGTACTTCTGAGATAGCTGTTGTTGTAATTGGTCCTCAAGTTAAAAGATAAGAAAGGGGAAAAATAAAGCTGTATGTGGAAGAAAAAAATCATTCTAAAGAATGAAAGAAGCTTGAAACTATTCTTCAGCATCTTCTAAAAAAATTTACCAGCACGTCCCTTCTGAGTCATGACTGACTTGTGTGCTGGGCAAGAAAATGAACAAATGCCAGATGGCAAATATTGAGGAACCAGTTAGAGATTATTAACACAAATGCTTCTAACAGAGTGAGTTTTATTTACAATAGTACTGTAGTCTTCTCAGGCTTACTAATGCAAATTTATTTTGGAATGAAACTAGCTGAGTTTAAATAGTTTTCTGTTTGGAAATTCTTGCTCCCTGCTATACCATTGTCAGAAATGGGTTCATTGATTGTATTTGTGAGCTTTTTTCCTTGTTAAGGTATTATCTAATATGTATGTTTTTTTGTGGAAGGAATTATCGTAAATGTCATCTAACTAATTGCTAGTGTCTTCACATTCAAGTACAAACAACGTAAGCAAGCTCCTAGAAAAGGCTAAGAGCTTTTTTTATTTAAAAATGGCAAACTTCCTCAGAATTGTTATGCTCTGTGCTACACATCTGTAGCCTTATTTATTTCACTCTGAATAAATGCGAGTGGGGTCATAATCTCTAGCAGAAAGCACAATTGAGTAGAATCTGACTCAATTTAGACTACTTGTAGAAGTGGGAATGAATCAAGGGCCAAGAGAAAAGATGGTTTCTCTTTATGTCCTTGATTGCCGGTCCTAGAAAATGTGTGTGTCATGGTATTTCGAGCCAGATCTTACAGACTCGAGTGGTTTAGGTAATCTGAATAAATTTCCTTAGCATGCTGACTTTTCCTGTTGAGTGTTTATAGTTTAATGACAGTGTTTTACGCATGAAGTAAGATGGTTTGTATTGGGATACCCATCCTAATACTGTGAAACCTCAACATCTTTGTTCTAGCAGTAGCATCATTTCCAAGAGGAAAACTCCCACCACTAAGAATTCCCTGCTACTGTTCTCTGTATCTGCGGGTCAGTTATTATGTTGAAAATGTCTAAAAAGAAGGCATGAATTCAATGTAATATTTTCCTGTGACTGTAGATGTCAGCTTAGCTGCTGGTCAATTCTCATACCAGAGTTAGTTGAAAACAATTCCAATTTGTGGTAGTGAGTTAGAGACATGATTACATATTTCTGACTCTTTCTCTTTTCTCTTATTTATCTGAGATCAGTAGCTGAACTCTGGGGATGTTCAGCTCACAGAGCTCTAGGAAATTCAGCAGCTATACTTTATTGTGAGACCCGGAGGGATTGCTCTGTGGTAGTTATCTGCCATGGTTTTATGATTTTTGTTATCAGTATTCTACATCATAACATCCAGTAAAGCACTGGGAGTGAAAGAGTTAATGCCCAACTTCTGTGCTGATCTTCTGAAAGCCAGGTATTCTCTCACTTTATTTGATTTATTAGCCTCAATTCCAATTATATATTGTATTATAACGTTATCTTACATTCCAATATCATATTAGTAAAAAAAACATTTCCTCTTCAGATCATTGCTGCTGCTCTGTTTTTAGGCTCATCTACCTACCCTTTCCCTGGGGTTCCCCTGCTTCATTAGTCACAGTACTTGGTCGAACTGGCCTGTAAACCATCAACACTCCTTCCTCTCCCCTTCCCTTTTTGGGCTGGTGGGCCTGCTGTCCCCCTGTCACAGACACAGATGTAGATAACCCTGTGATGCTATCTTAAGAAGCTGCTCACTTAGGAGATTCGTGTGTTCTTAGAGACTCCTGAGGATGACGCTTGGTAACAGTGCCAAAAATCTGATGGTGTGATGTGTGTGCACAGAGTTCCTGAACAGCCCCTGTAACCTGTTAGAAATGCACACGGTTTTGTCTGCGATGAGCAGAATTCCTCTGCCTCAGGGTGAGCAGACCTGCTCCAAGAACCTACTCTGCTTCCTTTCCTCTTTCCTGCTAGGAACTGAGGACTTAGTGCTGCATCACCAATAGAATGGCTACCACAAAAGCTACTGTGACTTTCCAGTACTTTCTCCCTAAAAATGTTTAGCTTTGACAGCATTTCTAATCAGTTCATTTCCCAACAAGTCTCTTATTGCTGTGACATAGAATCATAGAATCACCAAGGTTGGAAAGGACCTCCAAGATGATTTAGTCCAACCATCTGCCTACTACCAATATTTCCCTCCTAACCCATGTCCTTCAGTACCACATCTAAACATTTCTTGAATGCCTCCAGGAATGATTACTCTAACGCCTCCCTGAGCAGCCAGTTACAGTGTCTGACCACTCTTCCAGAGAAGAAATTTTTCTTAATATGCCACCTGAATTTCCCTGCACAACTTGAGGCCATTTGCTCTAGCTCTGTTGCTAGTTAAACAGAGGAAGAGGCTGACCCTCCCCTCACTACCATCTCCTTTCAGGTAGCTGCAGAGACCAAAAAAAAACCCCACACTTCTCCTGAGCCTTCTCCAGACTAAACAATCCAAGTTCCCTCAAGTGTTCTTCATAAGGCTTGTGCTTCAGACCCTTCACAGCTCTGTTGCCCTTCTCTGGATGTTCTCCAGGGTTTTAATGACTTTCTTGTAGTCAGAGGCCCCAAACTGAATGCAGCCTCACCAGAGCTGAGAACAGAGGGACAATCGCCTCCCTGCTCCTGCAAACTTATACAAGCCAGGATGTCATTGGCCTTCTTGGCCACCTGGGCACAGTGCTGACTCATGTTTATAATGGTGAGATGAGGTTGTTCAGACAGGACCTGCCTTTCATGAGTCCACGCTGACTTGGTTTGATGCTCAGGTTGTCCTGCATATGTTGTGTGATACCAACCTAGATGATTCCATAACCTTCCCTGGCACTGAGGTCAAGCTGACATGCCTGTAGTTCCCTGGATCCTCATTAAGACCCTTTTTGGCAGTGCTGAATCTGTCAACCATGGTGCTATTAGATGAACCCTGACACCCTTCAACTAACTGAGAAGTTAGAGTTGGTGAATTTCCTGCATGTTGTGAAGTAAACTACGGTATCACTTTCAGGACTTAATATAAAACCTTCAGAACATTGATTCCTTAAGGGCAGAGAAGTACTATCCAGCTGAGATAATTTTGCCAGTGTTCAGTCCCTCCCTCCTCCCCCCCCACCCCCAACTGGATGGAAGTCATTGTGCTGTGAGCAGCTACTGAACCTTGAGAGATGATCTGGGTGCTTGTTAAGTTTGTTGAAGGGGCGGATCTGACAGCTGTGTCTCATCAATGTGAAAACATACAAAGCAAGCAGTCTATTGAGAAATAGGTACTTGACTGTTCATTGGTTCTTTCTCATGACTTCATAGTGCAAAGGATGCTTGATATGAAATGAGGTTAGGAGTATAAATAGCAGGAGAGGATTAATTGCATACTGTGAATAAGGAAGGGCTGGTGTTCGGAAGTGGTTTTTACTTAGCTGTTAGAAAAAGGTAAACCTCTGTATCCTGCCTTGGGTGCATTTTATAATGGTGATGACACTTACATGTTCTCAAATCTGAAACTAGAACTATGACTAGTATGTAGTTAGTCGGTGAAGTCTCTTCAATCAGGTTAGTTTTAACATATTCTAGGCTTTCTTTTTTTTATTATCCCTAGGAGGAACTGGTGGTTCTGTTAAATCAAAAGAAATCTCAATGTGATATTCCCTAACTAAATTGTTTTTCTTAATGGAGGATGGCTTTTAGTTGCTCAGTGGAATAAATGAAGATGGTTCTTCTTAAAAACAAACAAACAAACAAAAAAAAGAAGCAAAAAACCAAACAACAACAACAAAAAACACAACAAAGGCTTTTGTTCCTGTCATTTTGCTGGACTCACTTTCATACTTACCAGTGAATGAATAGAGAATCTAATAATGTTGAGAAGTGTCCGTTATTGTAAGATTGCCATCAATGAGGAATTATATTAATGAGACAAACTAGCTAGGATTAAAGAGTTATACAAGGGAAACTGCCAAAAATGAGGAGGATTTCTCTGAGCTTAATATCTGAATACATTGTTCACATAATAGTAATAAAATATGATCTAGTGATAATAAATTTGCATATGAAAATGATATTTGGATGCATTTCCGATTTTCTTACTGTTAGAGGAAAATACAAGAAATTCACTGCTGTCATCACAAAGTGATTGCTTCTCTTTATGATTGTGCTGCTTAGTATTACTAAAAATTAAAATTGATCTACTGATAAAGCCTGTTACGAATAAGTCACAGTTTGCTCATCTCCAGAACAGCATTGTTATATATCCTGAATTTCAGGAATGTGTATCAGAAGGTGACAGGAACAGGCAGTGCAATAAGAGTATTTGCTTTGTCTGTTCTATCTTCCCATCATCTCTCCATCTTCACATGTAGAAATATCTACATGGAAAGACTGTCTTCCTTGCTCTTTCTCTTTCCTTGCAAATGATTCCTACAACCGTGGTCATACCAACCTAACATCAAAGCACAAGATCTTCATAAGGATTTGCTGTGAGGGTATTGTAAATGTGGGTAAGTTCTGTATCTTTGGTAGAAGCAATAGAAAGGTTGCTTATCCAGTCATTCTTGATTGGCTTTCAAAAAATAGATGTGTTTTTAAGCACTAAAACAAACAAGTAAATATTTAAGGCAATTCTGAATCTTGTCCTCATGACACATTTCTGTATCTGTGCTCTGTTATCTGTTTACATATGTGATAACAGCTCTGGTCCTCAGACAAGCCCTTAACAGTAGCTATACTGATGTGGTCAGGAGATTCACTTTGCTGTCCACTGGAATTAAACATTGGCACTAAAGGAATGGAGGATGGTGTTTCAATGAAGGCTTACAGCTCTGAGGTAGATTATTAAGATGTTCTGCCTTTGAGGTACCTCATGACTGAACCCATGCTTTCAATTTCACACAGCTACAAAGTTCCCCTTTTTTGCAAGTTATGAATCATGCCAAAATTTCATTTGGACCCTATTATGTTAGGCTATAGACCAAATAAAGAAGTTGAAACACTTGAATACATGTGGAAGTGGACCGGTTCATAACCCTTGGGTTTTAAATGACTAGAAAGGTATTGTAAATAGAAGATTAAGAAAAGTAATGGGTTTTGTGTAATGTGACCAAACTAGAATGTCTGTGTGAGACAGGCATTGTATGGGATAGCTACAAATATGTGCAATGCATTGTCCACTTAAGTCTAACTCAAACTCTGCACGAAATTTCTCAAAAGCACAGAAGTCTTTTTTTTTTTTCTCCCCACAGTGCTGTACCTGTTTTTCAGGAGGGAGAATTGCAGTAACGGATTAGAACTCTTTAAATAAAAGTACTTATTCCCATGATAATTAAAAAAGAACAAGAGTGAAATGTCTTGCTGTAATTACAGAATAGGTAAGAGTAAATTACTAAACAAAAAAATTCTGAATGGAGATAAAATGGAGGAGTTTGGACCAAGCAGTATTTCTCTAGTAGAAACAATCTACCAGCCTCAGTTACAGCAGCTACTGTCACCTTATTATAGTAAATTTATGGAGGAAATACTTTCCTGCCCACTTACAGAGCCAGGACCAGTGCTTAAGCACAATGACTTGCAGGTAAAGTAATGGATGTGTTTGGAAAGCGCTGCTTTTCTGAATGCATTAAAATACAGGGTATTTTATTTTTTGGGAGAGTGAAATAAAATAAAATACAGTACAAGTGGCACATCCTTACAATTTGTTCATGTTGGATAGAGTTTCACATAAACCTTCATGAAGAAAAATCTTTCTTTTGATTGCTTTGAATCTTGACTCATTGTTCAAGAATTCTATTTCCAATGTCATCAAGACCAGTTTAGTTTCTTCTGCACAAACTTGTTTCCATCTATGGGCATATAACTGCTGTCCCGTGGTGTTTTGTTTTCCTAGAACTGTTTAGTCCTAATATTCATGTGTGTACGCTCAGCTGTGCCTGCGCAAAGAAAATATGCATTATGTTTGTACATACATTCACCTACTTATCTTTATAATTAAATGGTTAGAAGATGTTTTAACAAATAATTCTCTCTAAGCCCCTCAATACCTGTACAGGTATGTGTGAATGTGCAAGTTAATTGTATTTATTCCTGCTCATCTGTGACAGGAGAGCTAGGAAATACAGGGGAAAGAAGCAGCCTTTATGCCCTGATCTCATCCCTGAAAAAGGGATGAGATGAGAAGGAAACCTCCAGCAGCTCCTATCTTGGCCATGTCTAAGAGGAGGAGGAAAGGGGAGCTAACTGGAAGATGATCCCCTCTATAAGGCAGTCCTGTTCAGTGCCTGTTAGAGTAACTGCAGGTGTAACTTAGCCTCATGAGTGGATGAGGTGTTGAAGAATCTGAATCAAAGAGCTAGGGATGATGTGCCTAGGGAAGATAGCACTCAATGCAGTCTTAACTGCAAACTTAACCTACGTTTCTCCACTGTTTAAAAAAAAATCTTGAGTAAAGAAATTATTTCATTCTTTCATTTTGCTTTATAACAAATCTGATTAGAGCTGGGTGGGGAAACAGAACACATTCTTCAGATGAGAAATTCTTACAGCTCCATGGCAGGCCACTTTTTCAGACTCCACAATGCTTATGTTAACACAGTTAATTTCCTCTGTGTAATGATGACTGATTTACAGATTTGTAACACAGTGAAATAATTGTTCTAGTGATCAGCAGTGGATAGAAATCCTCTGGGTATGTAGCAAGATAATGGAGAGAGCATGTAAAACAAAGGCAGACTGAAACAACTTGTAGTAACAATGATATCTGTACCTTTAGAAATAGCAGGGGTAGTTGAAGATCATAAGGAGGAATTTTGCGGGTAGAAGTAATACAAATTATTAAGATTTACTTGATGTGAATATGCATAATCACAAAATGCATGTACCAGTGTATGTAGGGAGATGCACTGTGAAACTAAGTAAATCTGGAAGTAGAAAGTAAAAAGACGCTTATTATGCTGATTGACGTTTAATTATTTGGATGCCTAGCATGCATTTTGCTGTTGATTAATTAGTTGTCATTTTCCAAAAGCAATTACATTTTAAATGTTACCACAGGTTTTCAAAGGGGAACTTAGACTTTTTTTCTTGTAACTCAATTGGTATTTAGATCTAAGTAAAGCCTTGCACAAAATGCATTTTCCTCAGTGGGAAATATATTGGCAAGCAGATGTAATACATGGCTGGAGTTTGTGTTTTTCCAAATAGATAAATAAATGAGGATTTCCAATCAAGCTAGCACATACAGCTGTGCAAAGTGATTCTCTGATTAACCTCATGCTCCATGAACACATTGTTTCCTTTACACCTGCAGAATTTCTCCCTTATTGTATGGATTTAAATTTTGCTTTTGCTTCAGTTCTTGAAGTGGTTTTCTCCCATGTGTCTTGAAGGTGTATCCCTCTGCCAGTTGTTTCCTTGAATTATTTTACCTGTTTTTATTCCTGTGGCAGATCGTTCTTTACTGCTCTGTGTAGGTTTACTTGCAACAGCTGAGCTAGAAGACAGGCAAAAATTAGGGAAGCTAAAGCTGTATCAGTGGCATTTAGATACCAATAGACATTTTTGCTGCACAGAATGCTTTATGGGTATGTTTAGTATGTGGGCCCAGTGAAATCAGAGTTGTGCTGCTGACCAGTTAGAAGTGTGGCAAAGTTCCTGAGAATTCTTGAGAATTCTTGAGAATTTACTTGTAATAGTTTTGGATAGGAGCAGAGATGGAGTAGCACTGCAAGCTTTTCATTCCAACACTTTCCCCTCTTGCAGAAGTAACTAAAACACGATTGCCCTCTGAGGAGTGCTTGGAGTACTGGTGCTAATGGTGCTCATACACACACAGCTGCCAGCAATGGGAAAACATGAAGCCAGGGCTGCTGTGCATGCAAATGCAGCATTCCATCTAGCAGCTCACAAAGTTATGTATAGGAACTCTTTTCCATATCTTGTGCCTTTTCTTAGGTTTCAGATTTTGTAAAGTAGGATGCAATGAAGGCTTTTCAAAGCTTTCTGTGTGAAATGAGAAGGAAAGACATTTGCTGGTGATGTCAGAAACCTGAAGTAAAGCCACATTCAAGCTGGATTTGAATTTGGCTTCTGATACATTTCTGCTTTTATGCATCCTCATGGAGTTCTTTCATTTACTGCAAATTGATATTCACTGGGCCAGAGAGCACACGAGATTGGTAAGAGCGCTCAAAGAAGATGTGTAATATGAACATTCAGTTCCTGCATTCTTGAGTTATAGATGATTTCAGGACAGTTCTAATAAACATATGGACTTTAGAGTATTTCAAAAAGGTGACAGTTAAGTATGAAGGGCTCTGTCTGTTGTATTATTTTTGCTTCTTGCAAAAATGGAGCTGAGGTCGGTGGCTTTTTAACATCCTGCTGTGCCACAGTACAGAAAATGGAAATTTGCTGGTTAAGATGGTCTTGGTTTTTAATGGTTAAACTATACAACAGCATTGAAGCAGGCTGCTGACTGTTGTGTAACCAGGCAAATTGCAATAACAGTCTTCATGTCCAGATTTGGTAGGACTTTGTGTTACTTTCTCGTTGGATAAGTGATAATGTTGGCACAATTGACCTGGTGTTGAAGGATGAGAAACTGTTTTGTTGTTCCTAGATTAGCCTTGGAAAAATGTTCCCTTTTGACCTGCTTGTATAATTGAATCTTTCTTGGACTGAGCTCTGATGTTCCTTCCTTCAGAAGTATATGCTTGAAATCGAAAATGAAAGCTTATGCTTAGATTTTGTAGAAAGATTGGGGACCTCTTCTTTATGACATCTTAAAGGGAAGATTACAAGAAAGCTGGAAAACATCTAAGCTGGACTTAATTGCTATTTATAGTGCCTCCACAAATGATGATTTTAGCTGTATTCCCACTTTACAAATGACATGTAATTGGGTTAAACAGAATCACACACAACATTTGTTGGTCAATTACCTCTTAAATTATGTACATTTTAATTTAGAAATTTAATTTTTCTTCAATGCGTAAAACTCTCCTAAATACATACTCAATATTTATCTGAAATGATTACTTGTATTTGTGCATAGAAGGTAAATTAAATAGTTGTGCTGGTAAGTGCGTGCATTTCTATAATCAGCAAGGTGCCTGTATTTCTGTGTGTATAGGGTGTTCTCAGAGTAATGGACATAATCCATTTGTCTAACTTTTTTAGGCAACCAAATGCACTCAGTGTGTTCATATTTGTTAAAAGAGCAGAGAATGGTTGTTATAAAGTTAATATTATACTAAGGCTCAATTATTTGAACTTACTTGATTCCAGCAAGAATGTTTGTCTATGAAAATGCATTCTTGCACGACAACTTTAAGTACGTGAAATTTCATTTTACAAAAATAATTGATCTTTACCATGAAAACAGTAACTAAAAGTGTTAATGTTTTTATCTTTTCTTTAAGAGAACAAGCTGAAAACTAATCTGACAAAAACAAGCGTGATGTTTGTGATCATTATCTGCTTCACAAAATCTTATCTTTGGAAATGTCCTTGGTATAGCTAAAGTAAACGTCTAGATTCTTTGCTTGCTTAAATTGGTGCTCCCCTACTGACTGCTGGGTCTGTTGATTGGTACCCAATAATTGTATTGTTTATGTAAACAGTACTATTCACCCCTATTGTGAGCAGCATTTAAACATGCTTGGCATGTTTAATTGCCCCAGGTTTAGTCTTGGGCATGAATCATAACAGTAATATGAATTGTCTAATATTTGTGCTAAAACGCTTTTTTCTATCATATCCATTTATGATAGTACTTGAGTTAGAAATTTCAGTGTCTAAGCTCTTTGAAAAAATATTTCTTATTTTTACATCTCAGGGCAATCTATCAGTTTGCCAGGCTTAAGTATATGCATTACTACATAGGACAGAGGATCATCAAGAAAATGGAAGTCTTTGCTCTTTTTTGTAAGCTGTGTATACAAGCAGGATTCTGAAAATGAAATTCAATGCAACTTGTTATTACAGACTGACTCTTTGCTAAGACCAAAAGAGGTATATAGTGCTGGAAAAATCATCTCTTATAATTTTCTACTACCTAAAACACAAGAAAAGCTGCAGGGTGGAGCTGATGACAGATTGTACCAGCATTATGCTGCATTCTTTTTTGAGATGCTCATGGAGTTTACAACATGCAACTTCTACTCAAGTCTATCAGTGTGCTCTTTAATGAATGATTTTTGTTCAGGGTCACTTAAAACTGTGCCCCTCTCTGTCTCCTAGTTGTTTGCACTAGCAAGTGCACATACGCGTCTTCTGGAGAAAATTTCTTCATGTTTAATCTGATCACAACTTTTTTTTATATTTTATATCTTCTACACTGTTTTTCCTTGTGCCTCTTTTTCCTCAGTGGCTTTCATAAACATAGACTTCATTCATTTCAGAGGTTGTAAACAGGAGAATACTGTCTTGCATGCTTGTTTGCCAACTGTTTTAAAAGCTGGTCTTACTTGATTTGTTATCCAGTTTCATTATCTTACTCTATTTCCTCAGTAGTATATTAAGTTGTTATGGAAGCAAAATAGAAAATGCAAAACATTAGTCTTAGCAGTCAAACTCTTTTTACCAAAGTGCAAATTAAAATTTATTTCATTGTAGTGTGTAGGAAGGTCTTGTGTCTTTGACAGTTATTTCAGCGAAACTAATATCTGAGTAGCTTACTTTGATTATTATTACACATGGGAAGCATACTTTTTTTCAAGTTTCAAGGAGTTACCAACATATTCTTAAAGTGGACTTGAAAAACGATTGTATAAATGTAAAGTACTTGGATTAACTTTCTTAGACTCTCTAGTCTTTGCTGCTGTATTCCTTGCTCCACTATTTATTTTGCTTCTAGTCTTGGTCATTCTACTGTGGCTTCTGATTTCCTTTGTGAATATAAGATTGTGATGCTTAATCTGCCACTGAATTTACTCCTACCCTGCTCATTGTTACAAATTTTAATTAGATTTCTACTTATCTTTTTTTAAGTCAGTCTGTTCTCAGGGCCTCTCTGCTGGAAAGCTGTATCATAATTTCCAAAATTTATGAACTCCTAATTTTTGTGTTGCAATTTATTCACGATTGTTCTGTTACTACTTAGATTTGTACCGGTGGAATTATACGTACTGCCTCCTATTTATTTCCAGGGAAATAACAACAGGGGAAAGGACAACAGATGCAAAGAGCGCAATAATACTATTTGGTAGAGCAAATGCCCGGCTAAGGAACACTATTTTTCAACATAGTTACCACCAATTAGCTGTGCATTCTTCAGCAAGGAACAAGAGCCTGCATGCTGTGTTTGTAGAACTCTTCACCAGTGGAAATGACCCACTGTTTCACAGCCACTATGATAGCATCTTTGCTATGAAAAGGTGCCCACGCAGTCCAACCTTAACTGTACTTACATCCCACTGTTTGGTCTCCTTTTGTCTCCATAAATGTTCAGCAAGCATTGATGAATGTCAGTGGGTGCAACTTGTTTCTTGTGGAGGGATTCAATGACACATCTTTGCTTCATGTGCACTTTCATGCCAGAAACCATTTTCTCAGATTGTCCTGTTTTTCTTGACTGTTTTTTTTTTTGTTGTTGTTTTAATTGATTAAAAAAGTCAGCACCTTTTAAGTTTATCCAGAACAAACTGTTGATTCCTTTCCCCATTTAAGTAGGCCCTTATACTGCTTTCAATTCAGTTTATCTATACTTAAAGCTGTATTCTAGGTGAAAAGTCATCAGTGCTTGAATTGTGCCAATGTTTCCAGTGCTACTGTAAGGTATCTTCTTTCCTCTAGCAATAACAGTGATGTAAAAGTAATAAGAAGGACATGCAGTTCTAAAGGGATAATAACTTTTCTGTTTTCTAGCTGCCTTTATGTTTTCTGGTAGTTTAATTTTCAAAGTCCTTCTCTTCCTTAGTCATTTCAGATTGAGCTCCTGGCTATTAAAAGTTCAGGATTTTTGCCTAGAAGTTGAAGTTTCACCGTGTGTGTTTGAACTTCACTCCTTCTCTACTTCAGTGTGTATGTTAACTCTTGAGTCATGGCCTGAACCACTGATTGATCACCAGGGGAAAGGACTGGGTCAGCCCCAGGAGCACAGGTGAAGGAATTCAGCTGTGTGAACAGAAGGATTGGAGCCTGGCTGCTCCTCTCTTAGACCTCATTTAAGGGCTGACTGCCACTGAGGAAGGAGCTCTGGTTGGAGAGCCCTTCCTTATGGAGTTTTTCCCTGCAAGCCTAGGTCCTCAGAGATGGGTGAGCATTCCTTTCCTGTTGGTCCTTTTGCCATTCCACTCCTCTATTGCCTTTTCTCTGCACTAATCTTTCTGCCTGTGACAGAGTTTTACATCTTGATGTATTCTGTTGAAGATTGGCCTCTTCCCTCCTCATTGTCTTGAAATTCCAATAGAACATTCCTACTTCTTGTTTCAGGACCATGAATAAAAGCCTTATAAATCCAATACTTGGTTTTAAACTATAGCCTGATATTCTCCTTTCAGCTCTACATGGTGCATTTCATCTTGTTTAGTTTCAGTTCAATTTCTAATCCATATCGTGTCTAACCCCATGTGGCACTGTAAAATAGTGATCTGGATGATTGTAGTATTGGTTGTCTGACTTCAACAGATGCAAGGATTTAAAGCAGATCTTGAAGGAGGAGATAATGAGAGCACTTAGAGGGTTGATATAATTGCTGTGGTCTAAGGATATGTATCAGATAAGTTCTAATTAAAGAAACAGAGATAAAGAAAAAAGGGTATAAAATGAAGCAGAGATAAATGGCCAGAATAATTAAATGGTTATAAGTATGCCAACTGCTTTTCTCAAAAAATGCAGCAATCTACCTGAACTTCAAAATGTTTATCATTCCTCTTTCTAGAAAATCAATTGTTGTTTTGAAGTCTGTAGCTCTGAAATCCATGAAGGAAAGAGCTGCTTCTGGCTTCTATCCTGGTTCTGGAATGGTAGAAGTAGTTGGCAATGCTAGTTTTGGGCCTTCCTTTTTTGTTTGTTTTTCCTGGAGAGGAAGGTTGTGTTACTTGTCATTGCTGTTGCACTTTAGGGCCCAGAATTGGCAGCAGTTGTTTCTGCTTATGATGTGCATTTACTATTTTGAAATGATTATTGAGTGCCACTGGGTAATAAATACATCAAATAATATGAATAACAATTTAATAATGAAACCATAGAGAGGCACAATGTGGTGTTATACCTTGCTAGTCTAAAGTAAGATTAGTTGGCTCAACATTTCTCCACCTGCCAAATCCTTGCTCAACAGAGCTATCAATAATTCCACTTGCTGGCAATAAAACGCATGGTATTTGTGAGGACAGCATAATATAACTTCCCACCAGCAAATGTAAGTTAAAGATTACAAGAAAAAAATACAGAGTTGATGGCGAAAGTGAAATATTTTGTTTTGCAGAAGATCTGAACTAAGTATTTATTCTGTTTTCACTGTTTATTGGCACATCTCCCTGTTGTGATGGTTGAACATAGAGTAATAAGTGTAAATTTTCTTGATTGAGAGTTTTTTTAGCAGAAACAAAGGAAAAAATCCCTTTTAGAAAAGCTAGTACACTTTAGGAAAGTGTAGTGTGGTATATAAGAATTTTTTAATGTTTTTCCAGAAGCTAAAAATGATATTTTGTTTATGATCAGCTGTAAATAGTCCTTGTATTACCAGGTTATGTGCTTGGTCATGCACGAAATCTCCAAATTCAAGCTTTATTTTAAGAAACTCTGTTTAAGTTGCACAGAAACTAACAGTGCAACTCTTGCAATATAGATTTTTTTTCTTTCACAAATTCACCATTTTAGAGACCCAACTGTCAGGTGTGTTGCAGCCTATATGGCTCTACGGTTCTCTAGTAGACAGTTTCCATCTTCACTTAGAGAGGCAATATTAGCTTTCCAACAGAAGCCAAGGTAGAGTCAAGGACTGTCAAAATGTGACAGACAGACGAGTTTCTGCTCAGAAGTTTTCCCCTGAGAATCGAGTAAATGTAGTCTAAGCAAAAAAAAAAAAAAAAAAAAAAAAGAGGATTTGGACCTGCAGGATGCCACCATATCCCTTTAGAAGTCATTTATTAAGCTCTTGGGGATTAATTTTATCTTCCTTGCGGACACAATGGTGTTAATGTAGGGAAACCTAACAGAATTGCTGAGGAATTGCATCCATACGCTTCACCCAAAAGTCTAATTGACCTTCGTGGCCTTTCCAGGAAGTCTTCCATCTGCAGATTTCTCGCTTAAGCAGCAGTAGTTGTAGATAGAGAGGACTTGCAGGATCATTTATCATTAGTGGCTCTCCCCTCATCATTTCCTGGAACCTCAGGTGACACTGGTGCCAAAGGTGTTCTACAGGGAAAAGATAACAGGAGATTTTACTTCTTTCTCTTAGATTAGCCACAACATACAGAATATCCTTATTCTATGGCTCTGTCCACTGCATTTTGTAATATCACCTTTTTAAAATAGCTTAAAATGCCAAATTTCACTTAAATAACTGAAAGCAAAACAAGTATTTTAAGCGGTGTTTTACAAACTGCTGAACCCATTCCAAGTGTAGATTATGCCTCCCAATTCCACCTACAGTCAAAATGGAATCTATTGCTGTGTTCAACAGCATTACACAGAAGAGCCGGTCTTCACTGAAACATAATTCAACTTTACATGCTTTTGATGGATTGCTTTTGGTTTGTGAATAATTCCATTTATTATCCCAAGTCCTTAACAAGCACTGCATCTTCATTTGCAGACTCTTAATATTTCATAAGATTGCATCTTGATGTGATTCTTCAGCCCTGTTCCTCAGCATGTTTTATTGTATCTGCTTCATTGTGTATGGACTGGAAATAAAATCAGTGAGCAAGTTTCAAATAATTTTTTGTTGTTCAGTCTGGCATTCTGGACAGTAGCATGGCATATATATGATTTTATTGGAATTTTCTCTTTTCTCAAATTGGAGTTTGCTTCTCATAGCTAAGAAGATGTAAAGCCTTAAAGTGTAAATAGAAAGCTTAAAAATTACTACCAGAGAGGAAGAACAATGTAACCTCAGAAATTAGTCTGAATTCACTGCTAGGAGTAACAGGAAGTCCTCAAAAAACCCCCAACCAACTTTTCAGATACATTCCTTTACCTAACAGTGAGACTAGCAGGTATTGCTGGCTTTCCCTCTGTGAATGAAACATGTTCTCATGGTGTAATGCTGATGAATAAATCACTAGATATCTCTAGATATCTAGCAGCATCTATTTACTATGAGTGGCAAGAATTTAACCCAGACAGGAAGGGAATATTATATTTTTTCTTGTTGTTTTTATTTCATTTCCTGCTCTTCATGAAGAAAATAATTCTATTGTGTTGCCCTTATACGTGCACATAAAATTACGCCTTAAAATAAAGTAAGGGTGCATTTTCCAGCTCCACGTATGTGAAGGTATTTAGCTTTTAGTTTGCAGATAAACTGCTCTTCTTCCTTTTGTTGCAGTGTGCCAGGATTGTGACAGCTCAGTCAAAACAAGGCCTTTAATTTCTGCACCTTTGCAACGATAGGTTTTTAGTGTCCACAAAATTACATGAGAAATTCAGTAGAATAAAAATTTTAATCAACACTAAAATGTGAATGAAATGGATTCAGAATTTGATGGATGTGTCATCCGAACAAAGTTGTTAACTTGATTTTTATAGCTTTTGCTTGTCCTTATGTTCTCACTGTACCAGTGACAAATGTATCTCGTGTACCGACTGCTGTTGTACAGTAATAAATGGGGAGAAGTAAAGCTTGAAGTCTATTCCTTTTTGCTAGCTCATGTGAAGTCAGTGAGTTCAGAAGACTTCACTGTCTTGCAACTTCGTGAAAGCTTCTGTTGAGTATATCTATTTAAATTGCTTGTAATTAGGCACTATAACTTTAAAATATAAAAACTAATAGATGTCAAGTATAAAATGAATAGCAACCTCAATGAATTCTGTTTCTCACTGTTTCCTTATGAATTTTTCAGAAACAGATGTAGCTTTATTATATGAACATAATGTTTACTGTTTGAATATCTTTATCTGTTTTAAAATGGTCTATGAATATTTGAAGCTTGACTTTCTTGGCTATAATATGCCATAGTCCTATTAGGGTTGGAGGAGTGCTGCATTCTGATATGAACAGCTATGCTTTCAAAACCTAATTTCTTGTGAATATAGACACCAGTTCTGTGATGCACTAAAATACCAGAGAAAGTGATGGTTTTCTTTAAAGCAACTGTAAATAGTTCTGCTTTTAGATAACTCTTGTTTAATTGTACCTGTAAGAAAGCATAAGTTGTTTTTTTTCTTCTTCTTCACTGCCATTAGTTGTTTAGTTTTCATGTATAGCGAAAGGATGAAAACTGAGAACAGTAGCAGTTTCAAGGAAGTAAATTGTCCATGATGAAGTTTTGGTTTGTGCTGGGTAAAGGAAATTACAACTTATTTACTCTTTTCCCTCATTGCTTCAAGTAAAAGAAAAATCTCATGTAGAATTTTATTGTATAAAAGAATGTCTTCAGGGGAAACAGCAGGAAAGTAATGACAGAACAGCTGCATTACTGTGCAAATGTAGAGTAGTAGAAATCAAACACACTTAAGTCCAGTAAGTCAAGATGCTAAAAACTAAGTGGAAAAAAATCAAACAAAGAAGAAAAGCAATATTTCTGTTAGATGTGGTGTTTATTGCCAGTGGTGTTGGATGTAATGTCTTCCTAAATTATCTACCTGCTTCTACAGAAAGCACAAATGGACTTGCATTACTCACATTTCTGTGCTGTTTATGGACCAAAGTAAAAGCTTAATCCATATATGTTAGCTGTTGTGAAATGGGGATAAATTCACAATGAAGGCTGAGCTTGAGTAGGTGGGCTTGCTCACATTTTCTCTCGTCTTCTGCTTTAGCACCAGGTCTGTCTTCTCACATGCATGTTCTACTGAAGAAAAAGTTTTCAAGGGAAACTTGAAAGGACAGAATAACGTGGCTAAAAATTGAAGTCTGGATATTCTACTGCCAATAACTTCCTTATTTATGATCGTAATACCTTTTATTCATGCCATTCTTCTCAGAAAAGGGACTGCTTCTGCTTGGTGACTAAATCACTGAAATGAAATCAAACCAAGGAGTCCAGTGAAACATACACTCCAACAGCAAAGGTAAAAACAAAAGCCAGTGCATTAGTGCCATCCATTCACAAATGGCAGGCTGATTGCAGATAAATATACGGGCTTGTAAGATGAATGGTTTGAAAATTGCTGATAATTGTAAGGCTAACACTGATACTAACCAAACCAGTTTTCTTTTTTCCTCCTCACACTTGTATGGCAGTTTTGACCACATGCCAGCTTGAGAGGAGGTTTTGTGGAAGGTCAGTTAGTGGGGAAGGCAAAGCCAGTGGCAGGACTATAATAATACCTCCAGCTGAAATTCCTTGTAGGAATACAATAATCTCCATAACTATTAATGTATTTACTATAAACAAGGACATTTTCCTCCCCTCTCAGTGCACAGCTTCGTGAGTACATATAAGCAGTACTTTCTGTGCTATTTTGAATTTGGGGGCCAGTCCAAGATTCCTCCTGGCACAGAAGCACCTTAGAGCACGTAATCTAGCAGGGTGCTTGCTGGCATTGGCTTAAGGTGGACTAGAGGGTCATCCACTCTAGGATTTCTTCTCAAGAGTATTTTTTCACTTATACAGGACAAAGTCAGAAAAAAATAGTGTGTCTTATGGTCCTAGGTGGTATCAGTTGTTGACCTCTGCCTTCCAACAGTCTAAATTTCCACTTCCTGAACAATCTGTTTGGAACGCTGTTGTGCTGCTTCTGAAGAACATGCTCCTAACATTACAAGTGTATATGCTGGATGACTCTGCCAAAATGGCTTTGCGTTATTACATGTTTCTTATCCAGCAAAGATAAGATCACAGGAAAATTAATTCCCTGTATTAAGAAGATTTCTTTACTTTCTTGATGTGTTAGCAGTGTGTAAGTTGTTCAGAACTGGGGCTAGTGGTGGGAAGACTGCATGGAACAGGCAAATAATGAATGAAACACTGGTTAGGGTAACATCACATTTTAGCATAGGGAACAGAGCATGGGTGTCCAACCTTTTTGCTTGCATGGACCACAGTGAATGAAAAGGAATTGTCTCTGAAGGTTGCTTCGAAAATAATACTTCCTGATTATTTCTCTGGAAGCTACATCTGATACAGTAAGGACAATAACACTAATTTGATAGAGCAAATTATATGCTGTAAAACCTATTTTTCAATGTAGTCACTGTCATTAGCTATGCCTTTTCACCAGAGATCAACAAGAGCCTGCTCATAACAATCTGTATCGGTAGAGGTGAGCCACTCACTGCTGCTGAAATGCACAGCTGGCTGCTTTGCTGTGCTCACATCCACTGGTTGGTCTCCTAAAAAGCTCAGCAAGTGTTTATGAACATGGTGCTATTTTTTCTTCATGGAGAAATTGAGTAATACACCATTGCTTCATACAAGATTCCGTGTCAGATAGCATTCTGCCAGACTGCCTTTCTGATGCCATCTGTCACATAGCAACAACATGTAACATGGGAAAGCTCGACATCTACTGCTGTACTACCAACATCATGAAACAGGAGACATTATTTTCAAAATAGCTTTCATAAAATATATTAAAATATATGATTAAAGTATATAGGTAACAAAACTTTTTTTTTATGAAAAAAGGGTGACTTTGTTTTTGTGAACCTAATGCATCACTCTGGTTCCATGGCAGTGGATGCAATTCTTAGTGAGCGTTTCAAGGTGTTTGATTTTGATGAAGTTTTTCTCTTCCTGTGCTTCATCCTTGAAAACATTTGCTCACAAATGTATGTACTGCCATAAAGTGATGAGATGAAATCAGGTATGGTTGCAAGGCGAGGGATATTTCTCTCTAGTAAAATGAGGCTTATAAAAGTCTGATAAAGAGATATGATCAGATTTCTGATTGCATTGCTGCGTGCTCCATTTGGAAATTCACAAGTGATGTCTTTATACTGACTGAAGTAAAAACAAAAACAAACAAACAAGATTATGATGACTTTGTTTGCAATCTTTAAACCTATTCTCAAATTCCTATATCACAATAGAAAGCATGGCTGCGCATTTTTCTGTAGTGCAGTCTTTGCTGAGCAGCAAATTGGGAATGCTTGCAATAGAAGGAAGAGGTGAGTGGTAGCGTGTGCAGGGTGAATATTCTGTGGGAGTGCTGTGGGAAGAATTTGTATTTCACTGTAGTTATTCAGTTCCAGTAAGGCAAAATTTCACATCCAAGTCCCTTATAGTGGTAGCACATGTAGGGCAAACGCTGTCATCTCTCTGAAAAGAGAATTGACTGATCTGAGTAGGTCTATTCACACGTGTGAGATTTATCCACCAATCCTTTTCAGCCTTTGAATAGTAATATTGTGCAGTATTAGGCATGAGCAAATGTCAGCTAATAACACTTTTGTGACTCCTCAAGGTAAATGTACCATGGCGCATTCTAGATTCTGCCCTTCTTAAAGGCTTCCAGTTTTTCTTCATTTTGCTTTGTTCTGTGATGCTGTTTATAGCTGGCTTTTTAACATTATAGCCAAGAAAAATAGTGGCTTATTTAACAAAATAATGAGTAGATTTTGAAGGCTGTAGCTGTGGAAATAGCTGCATTCAGTGGAAGAAACACTTTGCAGAGTGCTGTACTATTTCAGTAGAGTCTAGACAGCATATCCATGAGTAAAATGATAGGGTTCTTTTTATTTTTTCTGTTTTTGATACTGAAGCATTTAGACTACCTCATTTGAACCACTTAATTGCCTTGTATCATTAGTGTTTATATTGTGTGTGTAAAAGCTACATTTCAAACTGTTGCCTATCTTTAATTAACACAGGTACAACAGAGAGCATTTTGACATTTGAGAAATCCACCTCTAAGCAATCTATATTTGAGTAAGCTACACAGAGCTACAGTGATATAGTGGGTAAATGGCACCTTCCAAGGGTATGGAACTGATATGATGACCCAACTGTGCTTTGGGACATTTGACACTCCAATTCCTAACTTTGAGCTTCAATATCGATATCACAGAAGTTTTGGAGGTAGGATTATTATTATTATTTTTAATACTAGGTCTGAGGTGTTGCTATTAAAATAAATGGTTCTGTGAATTATCAAGAGCAATTACATCTCTTGAGAGATGGTAACCTGCTGACTCAATGTTGTTTCTTTGTTTTCTAGCTGTATATTTCAGACACAGACTTAATTCTAAGGAACGCTCAGATGTAAAGGATGTAAACTGAAGTACAGGTTTATTTGATTCATAAGCAAGTGGCCTCTATCTCTTGCTTGGTGCGGTTAAGTAGTTGAGAGTGAAATCCTCAAACATGGTAGTTTATCCTTCCTTGTAAAACTTTTTGCTTGAACCTTGCTGTAGAAAAGCCAGTTTTCAACCTCTTTCCCCCTTCTTGAAGACTGACAGAAAAGTCTAGGCTTCTGTTTTTTTTTCTTCTTTCCATTTTCCTCAAAGATACCACTGAAATTAAGTAGACTCAACTCAGCTGAAACACACACTATCAGTGGCAGTATGGAATTACTGCCACAGCTCTTCTTAATGGGTTGTGTCTGTGCTCTGTACCTCATTCCACAGACTCACCTTTTCTGAGTAATTCTGTGCTATGCAATATATCACTGCTGTTTTAAACTAGCAGTTTCTTATTAACATCCAATATAAGAAAGGTCCACACTTGGAGAGCTCATCCTTTCCTTCATGGCATAATTATACAAAAAACACTTAGTGCAGAAATGAAGTTACTTTTCCCATGTGGAGCTGAGGTGCTGATCCTGCTAGACTGTTGCTCGTAGGTCTTCATGCTGAGAAAACAAATCCAAAATAAGATGAGGCATCTTTCAAAAATTATTCTCTTCAAAATAACGGCAAGTAATCTGATGCAGAATTTAATATTACTTTTGATTAAATTAATTGTAGTACTTGAGTATGTCATAGATGTACATTCTTAATAAGTATGACTAGACCAGATTTTCTGGTAGCTGAACACCGGTGGTTTCAATTAATTTTACTTATTTGTAGCTGTGCATAATTGTTTTCAGGCTGTTCTGTTTAAAGGAACGTCAGGGAATTTCAAGTTTGGGTTCCTCATTTTCTTGCTTCCTTTCAAAAACCTGTCATACTCCAAACACTGGACTTCAGGCTTCACTCAAATGCTGTTGCTTTACAGTATTAGCCAGAAGTAAGTAAAGGTGATATTTATGTCATCCAATTCACTGAGTAGTCATTTCATTGCAAAGGACCAGGTGTTGATCTTATACAAACTGAGCACTACAGATCAATACCTATTGCAATAGCAATTGTTATTAAGGAGGATCAGGTGTAATGAGAAGCATAGTTCCACTGAACCTGAGCGTTTCTAAAGTTGATACAGACCCTGTTATTTGCCATGTAACCAAAAGGGACATTTGATTATTCTTTTTCTACAGGCAACCATGTCTTAAAATTCTTTTGATTGTGCAACTTTCTCTTTAAAGTTAATGATATTTTCTTCTATTAGCAAACCAAATTTCTCTAGAATTTGTAACTTCTTTCAGTTTGTCTTTTTGTGATAAGAATGTGATCATGTTATTGTGATCATATTATCAATTGGTGTATATGATTTTTGAGTGTTTGCATTATTTTTTCTAAGCTTAATAATATTGTTCTGGGTACATTCTGCATGGTGCAAGAATGCCTATAGAATGGCTTTGAACAAGCTCATATGCTCTCTGCCCTCATTTCTGCCTGTGATTTTGATGTAGCTGAAGTGTAGTTTGAGCACATTGTACTTAGAAATGGAACACTTGAGGTCTTTCTGTTAAGCTGAGCTGCTTCTGTGGATACAAACCTCATGAATGGGAACTGGAGGATGTGTTGAGATGCTGATGGTGCTCCAACTTTCCCTGCAGGACATTCTGGAGTTGAGCCAAAACTGGTTTAAACTGAAGTGTGTGTTTACAGTGCTGATGCTGGACATGTCTGTAGACTGGACCCCCATTCAGCTGGCAGCATTTTAATCATCTTTTGAAGGACAAACACTACTTCCCTGATTGGCTTAGTAGACCACCTCTGTTCTGATTAGAGCACATATATGAATTATGCATACAGTACT
Source organism: Lagopus leucura (assembly GCF_019238085.1). Taxonomy (NCBI): domain Eukaryota; kingdom Metazoa; phylum Chordata; class Aves; order Galliformes; family Phasianidae; genus Lagopus; species Lagopus leucura. The sequence continues at coordinate 1,659,752 of NW_024962284.1, read as the reverse complement.
AGAATGGGAGCCAGGTTGATCCCACTATAAGGAAATGTGTATTTTGTACCTCTTGTAGCAGCACTACTGCTTCCCTTTGGCAATCTCTCTTCAGATGCATACATATTAGGATTACTTCTTTACCTGAATGCATTATGTGACTAAGCCACATACTACTTTTGATCAACACAATTTCAAGATCATTCCTGGCCTCAATTTTTTTCAGAAAAGAAATATATACTCTTAGAATCTCTTGTGCCTCATTAAACTTCTTACCTTCATGAGTTAAAAGGCATAATGAAATTAGCCCTGCCTGCAAAGCAACTGCACTGCTCTGTTACACACTATTACTGCTGTCCTCTCAGCTTTCTAAACCTTTTCCAAAGGCCAGACATATCCTTTCAGATAAATTCAGTGGTTGACAGTCAGATGGGTTTTGGTGCCAGAAGGCTCACTTACATCGTAAACTGCTTTTTGTCTACTTGTAATACAGGCTTTGAAATAAGCTCTATAAATGCTTTACTGCTCTGATATTACACTTATGCAAACATTAACAAACACTGCCACGAGCAAGAGAAAAACAAGTTAAACAAATTAATTTACCATCTGGAAGACGGGGCAAGTTCTGTGCTAATATTTAGGGGTCAGTATTTACATTTTACTCAATAATTTCATGCCAGAGAATACAGCAGTCTCATGCAGATTTTTTTATTGGGGTTAAAGCCAGTTATAACATGAGAGCCAAATAATGTCAGCCTATGCCAAAAAAACCTAACTAGAGATTTGTGATTTTTCTTCCTAATGCCTTTAAATAGTGTTGAAAGATGGAAGCAGGAAACCAGAATTGTTCTGTGTCATTTGTGTGTATGAAGTGTATGATGCAATTGTGCTTCAGCCTTGAGAGGACAACTCTTGGGGGTAAGAGTTAGAGATTTACTGAATTACAGAATCCCAGAGAAGAGCTGGGTATGGTTTCAAAGTGAAGCTTAATTACATTACAATTAACACTGACTTTCCACCCTTCAAACCTCACATTTTTTTTCCTTTGTGGCTCTGTTTTCCAGACATATGAATAATATAGCTGGTATGATTTGTCTAGACCTGAGTAATACTAAAATACAAAGGAAAATAAAAGCAGTTTTCTCCAAAATATAGCTTCTTATGTTTGTGTTCATCTAAATCTCTTCAGTAAAATCTAAGATGCAAACTTCACAGAAAGTATTTAAGGGCTTAGAAGAATATAAATTAATTTAAAATAGTGAATTTTGCTAGATGGTTTTGTCCATACAGTTTAACTGAGTACATCCGTTTTCTTAGGTCTAATAAGTATATGCTGATGACAATAAAGTTACAGTGGATTTTAATTGCTCTAATTGCCCCTTCATTATTCAAGGTTCACAAATAACAGAACAAATTTTTGTTATTCTGTGTCAAATTCATTTAACTAATTTTGCCCTGGACTAATGATGCAAGGTACTTAACTTTATTAATTGAAGGTAACAGCCAAGCATGATGCCTAAGGATGACAGTGCTGATGATGTTCTCTATTCTAAAGAACCACACTAATTTAGGGTTTTAAAGTAACTACCCTCTAAGTTCTTTGTCCAATTACTAGGTGGTGAGTTCAGGCATGTTTTTGCCATATTATCTTCGTAATCCTCTTGCAATGTCACTCAGCTACTAAAACAGTTTTCTTAATCTATTTACATATTTTTGCCCCTGCATTGTTTCACTGCCTTCTTTCAGGTAAACCTACTTGATGTTAGACTACTTCTAACTAAACTACTAGGTTCATGTTACTTATCCCTCAGTGTGTAGAACCAGGACAGCTTAATCAGATTTAACCTTGAACCTGTTTCATCCTTTACTCCTTTGTCACATATGCCACATACCTGGAAGTTGTGTGCTGTATTATTCCACCAGGCTCCAACATTGATTTCATCTGATCTTAAGATTTGGTTCTGCCAACTGCCTCTAAGCAACCTGGGTGTAATCTCCTTTTGAGATTATTGGCAGAAATACTGTCTCCCTTCATGTTTTTACAGCTCTAGGTACAATTAGCTTTCAATAGCACCTTTGGGCACCACAGAACGTATATAACGTGCGTGAGGTGAGAGGATGGATAGATATTTTTTTTCCATAATAACTTCTATACTTCTGTCACAGCATGATCACAAGCTAATGAGAAACTTCAGGTGACAAAATTGAAAATTTATTCTTTTCCAACAGAAAAGTACTGATGTTTTCTTAAAAGCCCTACAAATGACCTTAAGGTCCTGGTATTTTTAATTTATAAGATAGCTGTGGAATGGCCCTGCACACTGCTTTATTTATACAGCAGCACACAATAAAAAGTATATACGACCTTATTAGTTACTCCATATATCTGAAAATCAGTGTTGTATCGCAAAACACTATATGAGAATGAGCCAGAAATGCTGTATTCTGCACTTTAGCTTGTTCCACTGAGTTCTTTCTAGAGTCAGTTTTCTGGTAAATGGGAGTTAAAATGGGAGTTACTGTGACTGGGAGATATAAAGGATTTCAAGCAAAATTATGAGCTTGACAGTTCTTGTTTACTTTTACCTAAAAACTTATCAGGATTCATAGAGAGGTTCTTGCTTTTTTGCTCCAAAACTTTGTATTCATCCTGTTTTTCTCCTTCAGCCTTCTTAAAGTTTTCTCTATTTCTTACATCTAATTGCTTTTCATTTTGCAAGTTCCTTTAGCTTTACCATAATAGTCTTCTGACACGATTGCTCTGCTTGCGTATGTGGGTCACTTACTGTCTATGAACTGAAATATTTGCAAAGGAAAATACTGAATCCTTATGAGAGTTGAGTGCAATAATAAAATGGAAGCAATGTGATAAATGTAACTGCCATACATTTTTCAGTAGGTCAGCTGTCTGCTATAATATATCTCTGCTGATAACTTCTGAAACACTCTCACCCTCTAAGGCACTTCAAGCACATTAGCCTTCTAGAAGTTAATGCTTTCCTCACAAATGAGCACCTTCCTTCTAATTTTCTGTGATAATATTCTTTCTTTTTTTTGCAAATATGAATTCAAATGAAAGCTAGTCTGAGACTTCTCAGTATAAGGTAAGTTAAAGTTATTTTGTAAGTTTTTGCTGAGGAAAACATGATTCAAAGCAATTGGAAAAACTGCTTTTATAGGAAAGAAACAAAAACAGTGCATGTACATTATATATACACAAACTAAAGCATGCTTACATGTGATAAACAAAACTGCTCAGTAACTGTTATTGTGCTGCCAAGGAGAGAGATTGTGATGCACTGAAAGACAATCCATAAAGGCCAGGGTTTCCCAGAACTTTAACCCTGCTATCTACAAACATTATGGCATACTAAGTTTTGGGTTGGTAGAACTCATAATCACTTAAAAAAATATTGTATCAGGTTTTTAAATGTCTCCTTTAAAATAGTGATCCAGCTCTAGTACTGCTCAAGAAGTTCGCTGGTTATCACCAGCATAAGAAGAAACAGAAGCTATTTGAAATGGCTTCGCTCCTAAAAACAAACAAGCAAAAAAAAAAAAACAAATAGAAGGAAACTTACATTAAACACATCGCAACTCAGGATAACGTTTAGTTTGTAGAAGTTTGAATTGTGTCCTTAAGGCCTAGAAAGCAACCAGAGAGAGCACCTTTTTCTCGGGGGTGAAAGCCTGCATTGCCTTGCTTTATCAGTGTCCACAGCTGTCAGTGGGGCTTAGAGCTGTAGTTTATACACAGACTGTTTTATCCCTGTTTTCAGGTATCTGTCAGATTTCTAGTGTTGTATTTAAACCACGCATACTGCCTTGAAAAGGGAACGTGCAAAGTGATGATACTTTAAATAGACACAGCATATGCCTCGTGCCAAGAGACAATTTTAACCACAGCAATGTTATCACTGATTCCAGGCAAACAAGCCAGTAAGAAAATGATTGATGATGATGATTTGCCTGCTGCAAGTTGGTGGTGGTTGTTTTTCTGAAACATCCATTTATTCACCAAAATCTAATCTGGAGAGAGAGAGAGTGCCAGATAATAGTGGTTTTGTTCTATTAAGAAAAGAGCACAATAACGCATTTCTGTACCATTCTGTGATTTGTGTATGTCAGGCTTGCGTTCTCTTGCAAACTACTTCTGGTATAAGCTACTACAGGACTCAGGCTATATTTGTTTTTGTCACGCAGATGCATTCATGCTATTAACTTATAACACCAGTGCCTCATGCAATGAAAAATAATAGCATAGACAAAGAACTCAAAATATTTTGTTTCAAGAAGAATTTAACTGTAGACCAGTATTTTCTGCTTTGCTTTGTATTACACTGTATGAGACAAAAAGCAGTGCGGCTACATACTTAATTCCTTTTTTTCTTTTAAAATAGCAGAACTGGTGAAACTAGTACCTGTGATTTTGTCTTATATTTCTGTATTTGCATATTTTATAATCTGTGCTGTGATATGCCTCTGCTTGCTAATTGTGTAAACATCCATGCACTGGTGATTCTATGAAGAGAGGAGAAAGATGGGAATAACCAATAAAAGCTAGTTGAGGAATCCTCTCTTCATTTTTCAGTTCTAAGACTGAAGTTGTTTTGGAAGTGAAACTGATTACTGTTGGCTAAAAATTTCGGGGGCTACAAACTCTGGACTGAAATTGTGCATCCCTGAAATCAATTAGACTAGTGGCACCAGTGCTGGTTTCCCTCCTGCCGTTCTGCAAATACGCCTTAATCTGTAGGGATAGGATTTCAGCTCATCACGGTCCTTCCTGGTTTCCTTGTTTGGATGTCTGTCTTGCTACAATCAAATTGCTACAAGGACAGCATTTACTATTCTTGATCTAGAGGTACCATTGTGATCTTGTCCTGTGTTGCATGGCGCTTGTGTTGGGCCATATGTTCAGTCACTGAATGCAGTGGCTTTGGGGCCTCTCTAATTTATGCTAATTTCAAACCTCAACTTGCTGAAAACTTGCAGAATCTTTATTTGCTCTGGTACCAATGTGTCCTCGCTGTCCAGGTGAAGGCTCTGGATCTAGAAGCTGTTGGTTAAAGGAGTATTTGTACTACTTTATTCTAGCTTTTTTTATTAATATTTTATTCCAGTAATACGCCTTGGTGAAACTGAATAAGAAAAACAGGGAAGAAGTGTGAGATAAAAGCAAGTGACAAAGCAGAAACTTTGTTGTATGGGTGAAGTGATTGCCAGAAACTCAGAAGTTGTATTTATATTGATCAGTGTGGAATTTTATAGCCATTTGCCATACCACTGCATAATCAATACAATTCTTGTATAAACTGCTGCATTCTTTCTATAAATAAATTGCTTTGCAAGTTTAGATTTCTATTAACTTCTGTGAATCTTAAAAATTAGAATCGGTTTACCTTTCGGGATATCTCTCTGTCCCTCCCTAACATCCTAAATAGAGCAACTGACTTACAGCTTGTGCAACAGAGGGGCTGATGGTGATGCTTTGACAGCTGTATACTTTTGGCACACAGTGTCTGTTGATTCTGCTGAGAATCAAAATCTGGGTGATGCCCTTTGTTAGCAAGAGTGTTTTTGTGGATGGATTATATTTAGTGTAAAGGAAATCTGTGTGTTTATGAAATGGCTTTTAACGTTATATTATGCTTTGGTCTCTGTTCCTTTCCTATAAGAAAATTATGTCATTCTGTTTTGAGTCTCGTTTAACATTCAGATGAGATTCATTCACAACGTCTTTTACACAAGAAATAGAGCCAGTCATTCTGTATGTGCAGTTAGTCTTCCACATTTTTTCCAATATTTAGTACTGTGAATTTATTGACAAGCAATTTAATCTTATTAATAGCCCTTTAGTATGAGACCTTGCTGTGACTCATCACACTCAGCTTCTAGATTAGATTATCTGTAGTCACTTTTCTATCATTAGGAAACTTTCTCACTGCAGTAATCACTTGTTTCATGTTTTCACTTCAAGAGATGATGCTCAAAACCTTTTTTTCTTGACAGTCTCATTTAAGCATTATTTTGTTGATGGTGGTTAGTTGATCTTTTTCCAGTTTTTTTTTTTCCCACTTTTGGTGATTTTTTTTGTTCATTTCTAAAATCCTACTCGCCATAAAGTGGTGAAACTCTAACTCTGTATTTCTTACCAGCATTTTATCCTTTGACTGTTTATTTTTCCTGTGACTTACCTCATTTTTACATAGCTAGCATTATTAAAGCTACCCCTTAGCTTTAAAGGTAGTTTTTTTTTTCCTCCTGCAGAAGTCAGTGTATTAAAATATAAGCAATGTTGCAAAGTGGATTTTTGTAAACTACATCCTGAACAAGCTCTTTTGCACTAGTTGTCAGCCAATGCTACTCAATAGTACTTGAACATTGGCTGTGCATTATTCTACAAGGATTATTCACAGAATCACAGAATCACCCGGGTTGGAAGGGACCCCAAGGATCATGTAGTTCCAACCCCCCTGCCTAGCAGGGCCACCAAACATACACATTCAGATCAGGTTGCCCAGGACCCTGTCCAACCTGGCCTTGAACACGTCCAAGGACGGGGCATCCACAACCTCCCTGGGCAGCCCGTTCCAGGGCCTAACCACTCTCCTAGTAAAGAACTTCCCCCTAACATCCAACCTAAATCTTCCCTCCTTCAACTTAAAACCATTTCCCCTAGTCCTGCTGTTATCAGCCCTTTTGAAGAGTTTACTCCCCTCCTGGGTGTAGGTTCCCTTCAGGTATTGATAGGCTGCAATGAGGTCACCCCGCAGCCTTCTCTTCTCCAGGCTGAACAAGCCCAACTCCCTCAGCCTGTCCTCATAGGGGAGGTGCTCCAGCCCCCTGATCATCTTAGTTGCCCTCCTCTGGACCCTTTCCAAAATCTCAATGTCTTTCTTGTACTGAGGGCTCCACACCTGGACACAGTATTCCAGATGGGGCCTCACAAGAGCCGAATAGAGAGGGACAATCACCTCCCTGTCCCTGCTGGCCACCCCTCTCCTGATGGAGCCCAGGATCCCATTTGCCTTTCGAGCTGCCAGAGCGCACTGCTGGCTCATATTCAGTCTCTCGTCCATCAGGACCCCCAGGTCCTTCTCTGCCGAGCTGCTCTCAAGGACCGCTCCTCCCAGCCTGTACAGGTGCCTGGGGTTCTTCCGGCCCAAATGCAAAACCTTGCACTTTGCCGTGTTGAACCTCATCAGGTTCACCCGAGCCCAGCCCTCCAGCCTGTCGAGGTCCCTCTGAATGGCATCCCTTCCTTCCACCGTATCAACCGCACCACTCAGCTTGGTGTCGTCAGCAAACTTGCTGAGGGTGCACTCAATTCCCTCATCGATGTCGTTAATAAAGATGTTAAAGAGCACCGGTCCCAAGACAGACCCTTGGGGGACACCACTTGTTACCGGCCTCCACCTGGACATAGAGCCATTGACCACCACCCTCTGTCTGCGGCCTTTCAACCAATTGCTCATCCATCGGGTCGTCCACCCATCAAATCCACTTCCCTCCAATTTGGAGATGAGGATGTGGTGGGGGACCATGTCAAAGGCCTTGCTCAGGTCCAGGTAAATGACATCGGTCGCCTTCCCTTCGTCCACCAATGCCGTCACTCCATCATAGAAGGCCACAAGATTAGTTAGGCATGACCTTCCTTTGGTGAAGCCGTGCTGGCTGTCTCGGATCACATGCTCATTCTTTATGTGATCGAGCATGTTGTCCAGGAGGATCTGTTCCATGATCTTCCCAGGCTTCCCTATTCCTCTTCCCATGGGTTCCTCTCACTAGTTAATAATTAAAGAATAATTAAATAAAAATTTCATAAAACTCATTAAATTAAAAATCATAAAACAAATTTTGAATAAAAAATATACTTATGTTAATATCTGATGTGATAGCTGATTTATCTGGAAATGTCTTTACTGCCTTCAGGGCCACTCTGATGTTCCTTTGCATTTTGATTGTCCTGTTCTGATTATACCTTTTAGTAGTACAAAAACTTCCTGATTGTCAAACCTTCTATTTTGTACTGCATTTTAGTACAATTACTTATTTACTTTACTTGACTTTAACTGTAATTTTTGTTTGGTTAGTTTTTTCACCTGTGCCAATACGGTCTGGGCTTTCAGTTATACTTCTATCCTAATGTTTTTATTGTAATGTTTTACCCCTTTTTATTATTCTACCAAACTCATGATGTGTTTATTTTCCATATTTAAGAAGCCCATCACCTTTATTTAACATTTCTTCTTAGTGTTTATAATAAATACACTTGGTCATGCTATTTTTTTCATGTCTTGCTTAATTATGATTTTGTGAGAGTTCTTCATTACTTGCTACCTTAGTTGGTTTCCTCCAATTTCATTCTCTGAGATAGAGGCTTTTATCCCTTTCTTTATATCATTACCAGATAAAATACCTCATCTTAACGTGTATGCTTCACCTCTCAACCTCAGTCTGTCCCATCTTGTTGCCCAAACAAAAACAACACAATATTCCTATCACCTTTCAAATAGTAATGCTCTGATCTCATTTGGCACCCTGCTCCCTTTGTTTGGATATTTTTCTTGTTGTTGCATAGTGTTTATGTATTTGATCTGTTAGTTGTTGGAGGGTGAATATATCCCATCTGTTAAGACTAGCTGATCAAATTTAATCTTTGGTATTTAAAGATTTGTAATGGAGTGAGGATATTTCCATGTGCAGCATCAGTAGTAAGCTGATCTCAGTAGGAACCAGGTAAATTCTTACATGGTGAGGTACTTTCTCATGACTTCAATGCATTGCTGGTAATATTTGAGTATGCTAGAATAATAGGCTTTAGCTCCAAATAGTTCAGCTTTTCAAACCTGCTAAGTAAAGGCCCTTGCTAGCAGTGTTTTGGGACAACATGTAACCTGACTGATTTCCACTGTCAACCTAGGTGAAATATAGTTTAAATTCAAATAACAGGTAGGCAGTGCTTTACAACAGGCAGAAGTGTAGCTATATTTCAAATGTCTTTGGAATATTGAGGCTCTCATATCTAAATGTCTGTACTTTTCGAGTCTATTTGAATGTGCAGAGCCCATAAAAATTCAGGATCATACAGATTGCAGTATCAGACAAAATTGAGCTTACTGTCTGCTCATTTATTTCTTCAACTATAGTCAACCAAAGCACATGAGAACACCCAAATATGTGCAGTAAGGACGCTTATTTTCAAGTCTTTATCCAGTTTGGCCTTTTCTGTAGGGGCTTTCTGAGTGTTGTTTGCACTGGTCGAGAAGTTTAGAAAGTATCAGCTCCAGATTCCTTTTCAGGTGTGTTGTGGGAGCACATGCACATCACTGCCCCTGAAAGGATAGTCTTCTCCCAGGACATCTCACTTTCTCTGGTTTGAGTCATTAAGAAGAGGAGATAAAAAGGAAAATGAATGCAAACAAAAACTGTTGGCAGAAGTGAAAAAAGGATCCTTTGGAGAGGTTGGGTTTTTTGTTATTGTTGAGGGTTTTTTTGTTGTTGTTATTTTGGTTGGTTTGGTTGTTTCTCTGTTGGATTTTTGCTTTTTTTGGGGGGGGGGGGTTGGGGGGAGTGGGGAGAGAAAATACATCTGCCACCTCAGTGGCTAAATTTCCGGAGAACTTCCACTGATATCCAATTAGCTCTGCAGGGAGCAATCCAAGTGGGAAAGCATTAGATGGAACTGAACTTGTGATAAATCCTGCTACAGCTAAGCATTAGTCAAAAATACACTGATCTAATAACAAGTCATGATTACAGTTTAATCCTGACTGGTACTTTCAGAATTACAGATAAAATGTATCACTTAGTGTTGACTTTTACGATTCCCTAAGGTAACAGTGTGGAGTTCTCATTAACCAAAAGAATTATTCAATTTGAGGCAGAAGCCATCTAACTGCGTGCTTTTTAGAGGGCTGGGATCATTGCTGTTGTTGCAGAGGTGTACACGAGTTGCCACTAAATCCAGATACTAATCACACCCCCTTTAGTAAATTCTAAGCCTCTTACTTAAAACACTTCAACAGTTCTAAAGTTTCAAATGACTCTCTGATTTTCTATTTGAGGAGGATTCCTCCTACCCCACCTTTCCAAATGTGATAGGCATTGCTCCAATGCTGCTTTCATCTGGTGCCTGAAAGTATGGGTGTGATAAGTGAAAGAAATAATTTCTATTTATAATATTTCTAGATTTTTGTAAGATTAAAAAAAAGTGCCACTGGTTATTGGAAATAAGATTACTTCTAATTAGTGTTAGAAGTGTAAAACTAAGTCTCTTTTTACTAAAAATAAGCAATTTCCAGAAGATAAACTCATTCTTCTTAAGTACTTCACGTATCTTTAAGCAGCATTTAGCATTCAACTATATTTATTTTATGCTATAAACATACATTACTTTTGAAGAGTTCCTGTACATGTTTGATTTCTGCAAGAGTTGTGCAATATATATTCTAAGATTACAAAAGCAATTAACATTAAAATTATTCATAGAAAGATTAGGCTCACACTGGCATCTGCTTGATGGAATAATAGACGACAGTGCTTGCTCAGTACCTGCTTGGGTGATGATGTCTTAAATGATATATAACGAGGATCATCACAGATACATCTTTCTTTTTCCAAATATTAGTACGTTCTCCAAGTCATGATAATTACAAAGTCATTTTTATTATCACAAGACCAAATAATATATCCCCAATGAGTATCTGTCAGAATATCTCAGAGCCTATAAGCTGAAGTTTTCAGATCTGATGTGCAGTAGAATATGAAAATAAAACAAACATTGAGAATTTTAAAGCCAAGCACTGTTTTGCAGTTATTGTTTTTCATATTATCTTTGTATATAAATAATTCTAAGACCAAAAGCATACTAATATATTTCATGGCTTTTCTGTTCCTTGAAATGTCTTTTTGTTTCTCTCAATATTTCAGAATATATTGATTCTGGTGAAGTCAGACATCAGACTTCATTTTAAAAATTGAAAGATTTCCAGGGCAAAGAGGGGGAGAAATCTATCCTCTGATAATACTTCTCATTCATTTCAAAAGAAAAAAGCCCCAGTACGGAAAAAGATGAATGGAAGAGGTGGTTCTCACTGCAGCTCCGTTTTGGATCAGAAAAGAGAAAGAAGTCAGTGAGTTTTTGGGGAACTTAGTCTGAAACTAACAAATCCAAGTTGTTGGAAGATGAGGGAGAAAGAGGAATCTGATCTGGTGTGGTTGCTGAACATACAGCCGAAACAAAATCTTTGAATGACTGATGAAGATCAGTGCTTAGTTAGGTTTGATATAAATGAATAAAATATCTTTCCACCACTTTCCTACAAAAAATAAATAAATAAATAAATAAATCAACAATCCAAAAAAGAATCCTGTAAAACAGTAAATCCTGTAAGAGACCCTCACAAGATCCTAGTGCAGAATTAGCGCACGCTACTGACTGAATGGGAGAAGAGCCAGATATGTCTAGTCTTACCCAACCTTCCTGAACTGCAAGGAGCAGTGAGGCTCCTAGGCTATCTTACATATCTACATCTGCATTTCTGCTGCACCCTTGTGGGAGAATGGCCAAGGAGAGGTATCTCAGTCAGGAGACCAGAGTAGGGCTTAGGACTGGACTTGACTGAAGAACCAGTTGTTTCTCTCCATACTGGCACCTGATAAACAGCTGCTAGGGCCCTACTCTGCAGAAACAGGAGAGCCTGGAGTCATCTTTGCCCAGAATGTTAAGTGTCTCTCTGCTTCCTCTTGGCACCTGGGAGGTAATTTGGAATATGCACATTAAATCTTATCCATGGCCAACTGGTCTGACAGTGTGGAGGGACACAGCTGCTGTAGTAGCATCTGAATTTTGGTCTCGGGTCTGACAGTAGAGTTACACTGGCTTCTGTTAAGTAAATCCTAATTAAAAATTGTGCAACTGGAAATTGAATTGCATTCACAGCTGTGATGAGTTTAGGTGTGCCTTTTTCCATACAGGTGTTTGCATATATTTATTATAGTATGTTTATAGACTATCACTTATGACATAATCTTGTATTTAATTTCTCCATGGTGGTGGTGGCTTTCCTGCTGCCTTATAGGGTGGTCGCCTTTCAACATAAACAGTTTAACAATAAAGTCTGTATGTATTCATATTCTAAACAATCATTCCAGCTTCTGTTTTCTTACTGTTAAGCAACAAATTATTCAAGCCATACATGGCAATGAGTGTGCTGCTGCAACCAGAAACACCTGATTGGACGGAGAGCATAAAGGAATTTAAGATGCATGTTCATCTGAAAATCTCTTTGCTGAATTCTGCATAAGAATAACGACAAAACAAAAGGCCCTTGAGTCTCCCACATGTTGAGGTGATTCATGTTTCACACTGACACATTTGTCACTGCCTGATGATATGACTCTATATGTTGAAGGAAACATTTCTTGTCAGACATTTTTCTTTTGTTGCTGTAGTTCTGAAATATGAAAAACAACAAGTGCTGAGAATTATAGCGTATTAACCTAACTGCCAACTAAAATGAAATAATTTTTCTAGTATGAAGCACTAGGGTTCTGATTTTGTGTAATGATTTATATTCATCTGTAATGGCCTCTTGCAAAATTACTGTAATAAGTGTGGCAAATATTTGTCAAGAAAAATGAAGATATTTGAATTAAAAAATAAAAGCCTGTTTAAGAAAATCCAGTGCAGCACATAAATATGGTGATTCTACGATTCAGATAAACTGCAGCTGAACAGCCCATCCTGAACATTCCACCAAGTTGAGGTTCTCAATTAATGTATCATATGATTGTATCATCTCTGGAAAGATAAGTGCTCTATAGCTTTACTCCAGGAGAGTCATTTAAGTGTGAAGGAATCATAAACATTACCTAGCACCGGGCTTCTAGCGATAATCTCTCCTTTAGTAACCAAGGGCAATCTTTCTTATAAAGAAAAGCTCCAATGCCAAACATTTCTTTTAACAACAAAATGAATGCTAATTATATTTTTGCCTGAACTTCTCTTTCCCCCTGTGGTGATTTATTCTCTAGGTTTTTGGAGACTCCCGCAGCAGTATTTTAAAGTATATTTTAGTAGGGATCTATTTTGATGTTTAATTACATAAAAAATTATTTTAGGTAATCAGGAGTAAAAACTTTAAATGAGACAAATAGTAAAAGCTGATCTGCAGTTGTCTCTTACCCCCACATGTCATAGGATGGATTTGAGTTGTCTTCCTATATATAAATTGTCATCTTGTATATACTGGCAATTGGTATAGCATAATGAAGTAATTAAGGTTAGACAGAGAACTTACAGACTGCTAAAGCAGAGACTGTCTGTTAATCATTATTTTAAGAGCACAAAGGTTTTTGTTGTTGTTAAGAACCCTTGATTGCTTTGCAATTGCATGTGATAAAAATCTACTTAAATCAACCTCCTCGTGTTCTTGTTTCAGCAGTTGAAGAGCTGCTGTTTTCCAGTCCTTTTCACTGCAGTGTTGGCTTGAGTTCTTTTGTCTTTTTATAGGCTGGCAGAAGGTTGTTGCTGGCGGGTTCATGAATTAGGGGATACTAAAACTTCATAGGGGATCAGCAGGAAGTTGGAGAGGTTCAGAGAACCTCATACATACGTAGAAATGATCTCTTGGTCTGGAAATACTAAAAGTGCTTGGAAAGTATTGATATGATCACATTCTTCTGAAATCCTTCCCTAGCATCCTATTCTGGCATCTGTTATAGACATGGGTTGGGCTTAAAACCACCACATCTGGAGTCTACTTTTGGATAGACTGCAGGCCATCAGCTCATAACTTCTCTTCTGTGGAGTGTTCTTCATATTTCTCCTGTATGCAACATGTGTGTATTCCCTTTTCGAATGGCTGATATCAACATGACAACTGTGGAAAGCATAGAACAGTGTGTGGAGAATGGTAATTAATTAATTACCTGGGTTGGCAATTTAATTTTAGTCTTCCCTTTGCTCGGCCTCTTGTAATTTTCACCAGTACAAATAATTTACTGTGGAGCAAATGCAATAAACTCAGGTTTCTTCTGGTGTGTGATTACATATAAACATGAAGATGTACACCTGTACCAGCATACAGGCATGAATTTATTCCCTATTGCTTTCCTTAAAGCATGTTGAGGCTGAAACTCTACAGGACTTTTATGTTTCTTGTTTATAAAGACGAGGAGTTTCAAAACCTAATTTTATTCTGTGCTTACAGTTTCTAAGTATAAAACAAACAGATTTAATGAATGACTAATTCAGCTACAAATGTTAGCTTTCAAAAGCTTTGGATGACCTAACAGCCAAATAGACAGCCTTGTTCTCCTTCAAAAATCCTTGCTCTCATAATACCTGTTAATAGAAACTAGTGTCTGCATCCCTGAAACTGACAGTTTGGATAAGCAGCATTGAAAATCGTGTTTATCTTCACATACTTTCAAACTAGGATTTAAAATCCCCATCATTTTTTGTTGTTTATTTGTTTACCATTAGAGCACTTTCTTTGAGCTTCTGATTTTTATGACTCTCTCACTAGTTCAGCAGCTGTGTTTTCATTACCTTTACTAAGAAAGACTGTTCAGGTCATGCATTTGGGGTCACATGTTCCAGCCCACTGTATATGAAGAATACTGTGCCTATCAGAGAGCAGTCAATGGCAGTGAAAAAGCAGAGGAGGTTATGAAAAGAATGTATGCTGCTCTTAACCTGCCACCAAAGCCTCATTTGAAATTGTTCCCATGAGGTAGGAACACCATTAGGAAAGTTTCTGCAGGCAAAACTACCTAAAAGGATTCTGGAGGTCACTTCAGGCAAAAATCTTTAGAGCAAAATAGCTAGATGTGCAGAAACCTATTAAAAATATCCAGTGTTATGGATAAATAATGCCTTATTGCAGAAAATGTATTCAACTGTGACATGCTTTTCAATCATTAGTAAGTATTCAATACACTTCCTAGAGTCATTAACTGAAGTATTTTAAGAATCCAGCAGTAATGTTCTCTGTAGATACAGCTCGTGGCAATTCTTGGTACTGGTGTTTTTGTTAAAGTCTTTTGTAAAGCTATGTGTCTTTGTTTGTACAGTTACTCATCCAGAACTCTTAGCTAAACAATTCATATTTTCTCAGTAATTTCCAAACAGATAATTGAATTCAGTAGGCTTTTTTTTTTTTCCCAAAGAATGTTATTAACCTATGTCTACTATGCAAACTATTCTAGTATTAAATATTGTTGTTCCTCTATTGTCCACAGCAGTGTGTATTCATCCTAAATCTCACTACTTTTCAAGCAGTCAGTTTCCCTGGTAACAAAATCAATAATACAAGTTTCTGCTCTAAATGGGAGCAGGATAAATACAGACACATAATGCTGACTTCATTTGTGGCTCTTCTGAAGCAATTGGAAATGGAATCCATTGTGTAATCTCTAATTTAAAGCTTTTTTTCACCTCAGGTAATTAATCCATGAGCAGTGGATGAGCCAAATAAAACTACAGTATAGTCTATATTGTCTTTTGTTTTCAGATCCTTTGCTCCCTCCCCTGTCAAACTATTAAATGCACGGCATATTCAGTAGTATGAAAAATGTGTGTCCCAGGATTAGTCCTTTTAACATGTCTGTAAGAGAGTAGCGTCCACTCTTCTGATGGATTCTTTAGATGAAGAAGTAGAATCTTAGAAGCAGAATCTTGAAAGTGGGATTTTAGAAGTATTATCTAAGAAGCACCCTAATTCTCTTCCACAGTGCATTCTAAAGAATCAATCTTCACATAATTCTGTTAGTTACAGGCTATATCTACCACTGAGATTGGACAAATTTGCTTTTGTAAGCAGTGGAGTACTGTTTGGCTTCATGTCAGCAGTTGCTGCGTTGAAGTTGCTCTATTCAAACCAGGCTGTTCAAGAGAGAATAGCCAAATAATAAAACAGCATATGATCTGTGTCTAGCAATTGAATTTGCTCACTTCAGCTTGTAATCTGTAGCTGCTTTTGGAGGATGCTGCTAATTCAAACATCAGTAGTACTTGAGCTTCATGGTGTTTTTTTATAGGCCACCAATTGGGAATTTATGGAACCAGTCATCTCAATTTTGTTGTACAAATGTCCAAGTTACATCTTGACTTAACACTGTACTGAATAGATGCCAAAATTAGACAGAGTTGTAGTTACAACATTGTTGCTGTTATCTAAATCACTGCCCATGCATGCTGTAGTGTATGATGTGGAGAGTAGGAAGAAATTATTTGACTATGCAATATTTCTGCATATTTCTCTATTGGTCATGCTCATTTGATCGTTTAAAGTTTACTTCACAGCAACAATGGCTGGAGACTTGTTTTGCTTTAAAGAGCATAGAATAACCAAGAAGAATCCAGCCTGTCACGTGCATGAAATGCTGCCACGCTCTGCCATGCTGGCACCAGGCCAACACCAGAATGTCTGCCACAGCATCTCATGCCCTGCTGCTTCTCCTCCTTGCCAAAATTAGACTTGCATTAATGACAGCATCTGGGAAAAACCATACTGTATCTTAGATCTATGCCTTGCAACCACCTGGAATAAGTATGTAGATTAAGGCCTGGAACTGGGGGAGATTTGACTTTGTGACCTGTAGGGAACACAGCATTTCTGTTGATCTGCTTTATGCATTTCACATTAGATCAGCCTGAGAGGAACACACGTATAACTAAACTAGCTAATGATGTAACTTTTTATAAATTATTCAACAGCGGTTAGCTCTCAAGCTTAACGTGAGCAGATGACTTCGTGGTCCCTATTCCAAACTCATCATTACTGTGCTACTCCTTCCATATTCCCATCCAACCTTCACTCTGGTTGTGACCGCTTTTTTTTTTTTTTTTTTTTCCTTTTAAATACATTTTTGCTTTCTTGATGTTGGTATTTGCTTGATTGCTTTAACCAGAGGATTCTGCAGCAATGAATTGCAAAGGTGTCGTTTGCCAGCCCAGGTGGCCAGGTGGCCAAGGCCAATGGCATCCTGGCTTGTAATGGGAATGATGTGGTGAGCAGGACTAGGGAAGTCATCCTGCCCCTGTACTTGGCATTGGTGAAGCCTCACCTTGAGTGCTGTGTTCCAAAGAAGGGCAACAAGGCTTGTGAAGAGTTTGGAGAATGTGCCCTATGAAGAGTGACTGAAGGAACTGGGGCTGTTTAGTCTGGGGAAAAGGCTGAGGGCAGACCTCATTGCTCTCTTCAAATACCTCAAAGGTGATTGAAGCAAGAACGGAGTTGGTCTCTTCTCTCTGATGACAGATGGTAGGATGAGGGAAAATGGCCTCAAGTTCTTCCAGGGAAGATTAAAGTTGGATATCAGGAAAAACTTCTTTACAGAAAGGGTTGTTAAGCACTGGAATAGGCTGCCCAGGGAGGTGGTTGAGTCACCATCCCTGGATGTGTTTAAAAATCATTTAAATATGGTGCAGTGGATATGGGGCATGATATAGTAGAGGGCTGTTAGAGTTATGGTTAGGTTGTAATTGGACCTGATGGTTTTGAAGGTCTTTTCCAACCTGAGCAGTTCTATGATTTGAAGTAATGAGAAAAACAGACCCAGACACACAATCAGTATTTAGCCTACCTGTGGATATGAACCATGGAACTCCAGTTTTTTGGGTTTTTTTTTTCGTTGTTGTTTTGTGGTTTGGCTTTTTTTCTGTGTGGGTTTTTGTTTTCTTTTATTAGCCCACTTGATGGCTAGGTTTTCTTGTTAATTTGCTTGAGTCCCTGTTTTAGTTATTTGTCTTTGAGCAGCTGCATCACTCAGTTATCTCTGAACGGCTACTCTAAGTCTGTATCCAGCCATAAATTACCACGCTGTGCTTAGAAGCCCTGTGTTAGGCTACTGTTCTGTGAATCTTTTTGATAGATGGGCATGTGCCTGTTAACCTATGGCCTTGGTGTCTAGTAGCCCGTGATCTCTCAGTAGGCTGTGTCATGGTACCTTGTCTTTGTAACGTCTTGCAGTTTGTCTCTGCAGTCATACTGCCACATGGTTGCACGAGGTTAATCCTTCTTGGAAGCAGGGTTGGTAGCAATTACACTGGGTTAGTCTGTTGTGAAGATTGGTTACTTATGTTCTTGGAACTGTATGTTTAAGTGTCAGCTCAGTTATGCCAGGGTGGATATTTACCTGGCTGTCATCTCTGGATGATCTTTAGTACCAGCCTTACTCAGTCTTTTTCTTTCTCTGTGATTGGTATATAAGGAAGGATAGTTGAGAATGCAGTTCTCTTACTGTGCTATTTGAATTTAATTACTGGTGTGCTCAGCTGTGTGTCCCATATATCTTACAAAACAGATTTAGTTTCTCTGTTACATTTATTGTCTAGTCTGAATATAAAAGGCCCGAATGCCTCCTTATCTCTACCTTACAATGTTTGTTGAAGGTACAGGAGTGGTATAATAAACACATCGCACGTGGAATCAGGCATAAATTAGGCAATCTGAATGAGTACTAGTTTTTTCTCTCTAAAATAGATTAAAACCATGTAATTTCTTGTCAGTATACCTCCTGGAGATTTTGGAGGGTGTTCCTGGGTGGTGAAGGAGCCTAATATGTGTGTCTTATCTGCTGTTTATTATATATGCTGGAAGAAATCAGATTTAATATATCACAATATCCCAAGAAAGTCCAATCTTAAAATATTATGGAATAATAGAATTGTTTGAGTTGAAAGGGACCCTTAAAAGTCATCTAGTCCAACTCCCCTGCAGTGAACAAGAATACCTACAGCTCTATCAGGTGCTCAGAGCTCCTTCCAGACTGACCTTGGATGTATCCAGGGATGAGGCATCTGCCAGATTTCTGGACAAGCTGTTCCAATGCTTCATTACCTTTATTGTAAAATAGTTCTTTCTTATAACCAACCTAAATCGCACTTCTTAAAGATTGAAACCATTTCTCCTTGTTCTGTCACCACAGACCCTACTAAAGAGTCTGTCCCCTTCTTTCTTATAGCCCCCCTTTATATATTGAAAGGCACTCCCAGGTCTCCCTAGAGCCTTCTCTTCTCCAGGCTGCCCCAGCTCTCAGCCTGTCCTCACAAAGAAGGTGTTTCATCCCTTTAATCACTTTCGTAGCCCTTCATTGGACGTATTTCAACAGGTCCATGCCTCTACTGCACTGAGAACTCCGCATCTGGATGCAGTACTCTGGGTGAGGTCTCACCAGTGCAGAGCAGAGGGGCAGGATCATCTCCCTCACTCTACTAGTCATGCTGCTTTTTATGCAGTTGGCTTTCTGGGCTCTGAGAGGCACTCTGCTGGGTCAAGTCTGGATTGCCATGCACCAGTATCTTCAAGTCCTTTTCAGCAGGTCTGTACTATATCCTTTTGTCTCCTTGTCCCCTGGCTGGTGCTGATAATTGGGACTGCCACAATCTAGGTGTAGACTTTTATCTTGGCTTTGTTGAACCTCTTGAGGTTCACTAGGGCCCACTTTTCAAGCCTAAGTCTCTCTGAAAGGCATTCTGCCCCTGGAGTGTGTCAGCTGCACCGCACAGCTTGTTGTCGTCCACAAACTTGCTGAAGGCACACTCGATCCCACTGCTGTCATAGATGAAAAAGCACTGGTCCCAGTACTGATCCCTGAGGGACACCATTTGTCACTGATCTCCATCCAGATGTTGAGTCATTGGCCACCACTTTCTGGGTACAATCTCACAACCAGTTCTTCATCCATTGAACAGTCCACCCATCAAATCCATATCTTTCCCATTTGGAGAGAAGGATGGTATGGGGTATCATGTCAAAGATCTTGCTGAAATTCTGAACATCAGTGACTCTTCCCTTGACCACTGACGCAATTACTTCATCATAAAAAGCCACCAGATTGGTCAGTCAGCACCTGCCCTTGGTAAAACCATGTTGGTCCCCACCTTCTGAACCATCTGCTCGATGACTAGTGAAGATTGAAGCAAACAAGTTGAGTACCTTAGTCTTGCCCTGTCTGTTGTAACTAGCCTGCCTGTGTTGCTCACTAGGAAGGTTACACCCTCCTGGGCTTTCCTTTTCTGGTTGAAGTGCCTGTAGAAGCCTTCCTTGTTCTTCTTTGCATCCCTTGCCAAGTCCAATTGGAGTTTGGCCTTGACCTTTCTGACATCCCTGCGCAGCCTAGCAGCATCCCTATATTTTTTCCATGTTACCCGTCCCTGCATCTGCTGCCTGTGCATTTTCCTCTTGCTCTCCAATTTGACCAGCAGGTCCTGGTTCAGCCACACTGGTCTCTTGCCGCCCTTTCCTGACTTCCTCCACCTGGGGAGGGAGAGCTCTTGTGCCCTAAGGAAGGCTTCCCTAAAGATCTGCCAGCTCCGAGAACAATATGCCTGAGAGCAGTTTTCTCTGGCGCTCTGAGTATGGGTATGGGATTTTAAGGGTATGCCCCTTAAAATCTCAGGGTGTCTCATGGATGAATACAGAGCAAATTGAATCATCAAACAGAAAGGCAAGCCCTCAAAAGACTACTATTCTCATTCTGCATAACCAACTAATGAGGAATTATCTCTCAAGTAGGTCAATTCAGTTAACGTCATACTATGGACACTTCCAAAGTAGATCAGATACAGAGAGAGAGGGATTGAATTTGTTTAGTAATTCACTTTGTAGAGCTTTGAAGTAAATGAATACATAAAAACCAGTTTTAAAAGCAAAAAGCTCTACACAGTATTATCACAGAACCGATTTAGCTAGAATAAATCAAAGGGTAAGAAAATTCAGATAGGATTAAGCAGGAAGATGTAATGCACCATTTTAAAGTGGTTTGGAACAGCACAGACAAATGTAACAGATTATTTGTCTTGTTCTTGTAAAAAGCAGATACACTTCTGTGAGTATCAGACTTGAAACATTCCTGGAGTATCTTATGTAATCAAAGGAATGACCGGTGTTTCCACGTGTATGTTGTGCTCTTCTCATTTACAAAATCTTCTCAGATGTTGTACTTCAAACCTCTCTGGATATTTGATTCTGTGAGCGGCTGCTGAATGTTCGGATTGATTGCTTCTCCTTCACATACAGCTGAAGAGTTCATTTACGCCTCTGAAGTCTGGTTTAGTTTATATATGACATCTTGAGCCTGCATTCAAGTCCAAAACACTTTGTAGATACCAGGTACATTTGTGCTGCTCTGACCTAAACCTGTGCTTGGCTGCAGACCTTAGAAAACTTCAACAGTCCAAGAAAGGAATAGGACAGGAGCCTTGGATGAGGGCTGATTTTGTCAGCCTATGTCTTGGTGCTAATCACTATTAGCATATTAAAAGAAGACTCAGAGTCTCTAGTTTCACACAATTTCACATTGTTATTTCATAGGAATTAGACAAATATTTTTAAAGAGATCTGCCCTTCTGCCCAACACCTTTAGCTATTAACGTTCTCACATGAGTATTTTTTTCTTTTTTTTTTTTTTGCTGCTACTGAGAAGCAGTATCAGAAATGAAATCAAGATGACATATTGATATATTGATGATACGCTAACATGTTTATTTATTTTCTTCTGAAAATGTACTAAGGCTGTCTGTGTCTTTTAGCCAAAATATTTTCTTTAATCAAAAAAGTGTGATAAAAGAGATTTCTGTTTAACTATTTGATGCTTTGCAGTTTGACAAGACTTCTATACTTGATCAGCATTCCCACACTACTTAAAGAGTTCTGGCAGCTAACAGACAACTACACTTCTGAACTACTTTCATTTTTTTCCTGTCTCACTTCATACAAAATATTTTTTTTATCTTGTAATTAGCTAAAATGTTCAGTAACTAACTAAACATTTGCAAATTAATTTTGTTATGCAAAATGTAACTAAACTCCTGAATCAATAAAAAGCAATCATGGATGGACATTTTATAACTTTAAAAGCTAACAGCATCAAACAGAAGCAGCAATTTTGAGTGCCATCAATATTGTTGCAGAGGTTATCAAGCAGGGCACATTAATTTTCATATGAGAGATGTGCTGTTGGAGAGAATGTAACATCTTAAAAGAAGCATTGCTCTCATTCACAGAAGGCAAGAAATTTTGGAACATTAGGCTACTCTTTAAGAGATACTTTTTCTAGCAGCACATTTAATTACGGGAAAACTTAATGATAAATTTCTTTGTTTTCTCACAAAATTTGGGAAGTTAAAACGGAATCTTCCACAGAGTCTTCTGCAGCCTGGAGTCCTGGTTCTGACTGGTGAAATTAATGAACTTCATTTAAACACAGCAACCAGCTCAGCTGTGAAAATGGGAGCCCGGTTTAATCTTAGCTACGGATGGAGAATGGAAAACATACCTGGGGAGGTCAGCTGTAGTGATTGCTCAGTTTGGGAAGTGACTTGAGAGCAGCATGCTGCTCTTTGCACTTCTTGTGCCTCAGTTATTTTCTGTATGAAAGCCAGTCAATCAATTTGTTACTCCAGAGTGGTCTTGCATTTCTTTGCTGGTCCTTGGGAACCCAAGAGTGTGTAATGATAAACACTCTTGTGTTACCTCTTTTTCAGCTTTTTGAACTTCAGAGTGTTTTTTTGCAATTTCATTCAATATCAGCGGCGAAATGAATAATCCACAATCATTGAAGTCTTCTCTCAGTAATCAGCAACCCTCACTGAAAGTTCCATTCAAAGGTTTTTGCTTATAATTTGTAGTTTAGTAGCGTCAACAGATCTCAGAAAGAGCTCTGAGTCAGATACTGAATGAATATATAAATACGTTTTGCTCCCCAAAATGCATAGTGTGAAGAAAGTCTAAATAAAGAAGTCTGGTAAGCAGAGATTATTATCCTAATGGCTTTTCAGTGATCTTTCAGTGGGCTAATGGGCATCTTTTCTAGCTGGAGAGAAATGTGAAGTGCGGTGAAATGATCTCACAGGCATATTTAGTCACGTGCTTAACATACAGAACAGAATAGAGTTCAGAAACTGATGCTAATTGTGTTAAACATTTCTGAAACACACATCCAGGTATTTGAGATATGCAGAAGTAATGGTATTATGTTTTTGTGGTTTTTCATTTCTAGTTCTGAAAATACATCATCTTAATATCTCACTAATATCTAACCTCCAAAAGTCCATTACTGTCCTTTAATTAACAAGAGAGAAAATTCTAGTATTTTTATCTGGTATAATTGCTATTCCCAGTGAAGCCTGAATAAAGCCAGAATTCTGAATAATGTTGATATATTGGCTCACTTAGAAAAGCATTGTTAGCAACTGATTGCTTATATAATCTACTTGGCAATTTTTTTACATTTACAATGTCCTTATTTAGTTAAAAGAAAAGAACATAGAGGTTTTTACTTCCATTTGGTCCATTAATTTTCCAAGTCATTTGAACAGCAAGGTATTTAACCAGCCTTCTATGCAGTTGCAATGCAATATTATTTCTAAAGCACCTAAATTGAGTGCTTTTAGTCTAAGGCTTAAGGCTTTCTTTAGAAAAAGCCACATTATCTGTGAAAGATTAATGCTTGTATGAACAAGAGAGGTAATGTAGTCAGGAATAGTAGTCTTATATCATCATAAAAAATGGAGCTCGCTGAAAATCACAGCAAAAAAAGGGTTCAGAGTTTGAAACAACCCTCCATAACTGGTTCTTTTTATCATTAACAACAAGTTAAAACTAATTACCTTCTAATCACAGAAGAACCGAGTCTGATGTTCCAATCATACTTTGTGGTGATTATAAAGGCAGGTGTGGAGCAAAGGCAATGCTCGACTCACAAGCGTGAATGACATGAACGACTAGAATTAGTTCTGAATTTTATGCTAATATTCTTTTGGGTTTTCCAATCTGTATGGGAAGAAGGAGGATTTATGCTTCTTTTTTCTTTTTCCAAAGATGATCTGTTCACAGAAGTACATTTTGGTGATTTGTAAATACACAGCATTTCAGCCAAGTAATTTGAAGATGTATTCAAGCTGGGTACATTTCCCTGTAATTCTAGGAACTGTAATGACAGAGAAGGTAAAGAGCAACTCCAAAATTCCTCATGCTCGTTCAGTTTTCTTTTGTTACATTTTCTAATATTGTGTTGGAGAATGGAGAGGCATTTGAAACAGCCAAAGAAGCAAAAACCCAAATCTAACTTTGATTGCAGCTTGCTGCAAAGTCTCATTCTAATCAGCGTGCTTTTGAATTTGCTCTGCACAGTATATAATATTTTGCTGACTATTTACTTTCTTGTTTCAGAAAGAAAGCTGAATGATCTCACAGTCATACGTAGATTACCATGGGACTTAATTCTTACAATTTTTGATCATGCCAGGTTTGCTTCAATTTCTTTTCCAGTGAGGCTGATCAGTAAGGTGAACTTCTATGAGCAGTATCCACTGTAACACCAAGTAAAATTGAGGAAGCCAGATTCTAGGAGAAAACAAAATATTCAAAAAGCAAACACCCACAAGAGATTTTAAAATAATTTTAAACTATTAAATATAACAAAATAATGACAGTGGATACTGTTTTAAAGAAAAGTGATAAATATTTTAGAACTACAGTGAAATAGGAGAGTCCTGACTCTGAGTGTTTTAAGAGGTTAAAACACGCTTACAGGTCACTGGCCAAGTGTCAAGCTGTAAGGAGGAGAGGCTGCCATTGCACCATTGGATGGGAATTGCTGCAAGGGTAGCTGTGCTCCAGGGCAGAGTTTCTCCGCTTATGTGCTCACCACTAGGAGGAATTTTATTACAGACATAATAAATGAGTACGTTAATTGGTTGTACTTACTGTTTTCAGGCCACGTGACATTTCTACATCCATAAGTCAAACTCTCACTTTGGACCAGAGTCATCGTGTGACCAGAATCATTATGTAATCCTATTCATGCTTTGCCAAAGATTATAAGTGAAGTGAGTCTTGGTTGGATTCTGCCAGGAGTTCTCAGATGAGAATGCCAACAGGGTGCCTTCGTCTAAGATCCTCTCACCTCAGCCTAAAAAGTATGCTGGACATGAGTTTAGCTGACTAGACTGTATCATGTTGGTCCTCCAATGTTGTCTTCATACACATTCTAAAATTATGGGCAAACATGCAAAGTCCAATGTTGTTAATCTTGTCTTTCCCAGAATTCAATGAAAAGTGCATGAAAAAAAGAAATTCTTTCTGTCACTGGTTTTTGTTTTTAATTATTATTTTTATTTCCACATTACATTATTTATGTATAGCATCATTTCATGATTTTTTTTTATTTCTTTACCGAGTATTAACTTAGGCTGGAGAGGACTTTGAAGGTGGTGCAGTCCAACATCTTGATCAAAGCAGGAGAAGCTTTGATTTTAGAGCAGGTTGCCCAGGGCCATGCCTTGGTCAGATTTTAAATATCTCCAGAGATAGGGTGAGCAACAAGTTCCTCACCACAGTGACCCTGATGATATTCTCCTTTACATCTAGCTAGATTTCTTATGTTGTAGACTGTGGTCTTTGCTTCTTGTCAGTTCTCTGCATGCTTCTAAGAAGTGTCTTCTCACTATAAACCTCTTTTAGGCAGTAGAAGACTGTGGGTAGGTACCCTCTTATCTTTTTTTCTTTTTTCTTTTCTTTTTAAGCCAAACAAGCCTTTATTGTATTCCATGTTCTCCAGCCTCATAACCATCCTCATGGCCTTTTGCTGGACTTGTTCTAATTGGACAACACTTTGTTTGTATTGGGAAACTCAAAAATAGACACACACAGCAGCTTTATTTTCACAGATGTTGCGTAGTGGGGAACAATTATTTCCCTTGATCTGCTACCCATGGTTTTGCTGGTAGCCTAGCAGCAGTAGCCCTTCATCAGCCCAGGAGCCCATGCACTGATTCTTGTTGAACTTGTTTGTCAGGATATTAAGGTCTTTCCTTGTTTTTCAGCCATCTGATCCCATCCTATATTGTCCCATGGAGTTTCTCTTTCAAGTGCAGAGCTTTGTTACTATTTAATTTCATATTGTTCTTCTCAGTCTATTTCTCATGTTTGTTGCAGCTCCTCTGAACTGCATCTGGCCTTACCAGTGGATCAGCCCCTCCTTTTGCATCACCATCAAACTTTCTGAGGGAGCTTTCTTCTTTTGCAGTCATTGCTGACATTGCCCAGAATTAGCCTCAGTAATGATCCGTGAGTAAAGCCCCTCAAAGCCAACATCAAATTAGACTTTAAACATTTTACCATTGCCTGAGGAGCCCAAAGATCCAGCCAGTTGACAGCCCATTCTGCCTGGCTCACCCTAGCTAGCTACAAGGGTGCAATGGGGGACCATCTCAAGATGAGCACTACAGAAATTGTGACAGAGCATTTAGTTGTTATGAACTAGTGTGGAATTTTAGGAAGAGTAATTGAACCATAGAATCATACAATTGCATTTATTTATATCTCAAGTGATCCTCTTGGTGGAAGATAGCTGTGTTATTTAAGTAATGAGGAATGCACACGATGGTGCCCAACATCAGTTGTTCTACATAGCAAATACATGGAACTGAAAGAATATTGTAGAGTTTTACATGTTACATTTACTGTCTTTGGTATTTCCACTTATGTTTCAAGTAATTGCATTTTGTAAAACACCTACTAGATCTTGTTTCAGGTTACAGTTCCACAATTCAGGAGTTCATAATATACAGAATGTCACACAAAAGCAATAACTCTGGCAATACTGACTGAAGGTGAAAGGAACAGAGAATGGCATGGATTTTCTATCAAAATTAAAATCTAGAAAAGAGGGAGTCTTCTTTTTTCAACATAAATTTCATATGGTCTTAGATTTGTTTCAACATCTTTAGCAGGGCACTGCTGTAAGGAGCAGATTTAGTTAACATGAGAAATTTGATAAATTATGATGATCTCAGAGTGCCACATCTCTGCTAAATCCACATCTTTTGAGCTCTTTTGTAATTTATAATTCTCTATCAACAACACAAAATGCAATTTCCAATAAAACATAGTTGGGGGTGGGTTTGGTTGTTTTCTGTTGTTTTTTTTTTTTAATTTCATGTATGTGTGCTTTTTTTTTTTTAAGTAAACAGTTACTCATGAATGTTCATTTTGTGTCTGGTACTGATAATAATAATAAAATCTTGATTGGGATTAGTTGTTAGGCAATTATGTAGTTAAGTAATTAAAATTATTATCTATTATATTGAATACTCTAAATATTCTCACATAATTGATGTTAGTTTTATCCAGAGAGTAGGTTTTGTCTCCAGTGAAAAAGAATATTATTCCCAGATTGGAAAAAGTGTCTGGCTTGTAATACACCCTCTCCCTCTTCAGCCTTCCTCTAGTGAAAGTATGCAAATCCTCAGTGGCTTGGAAATTAATTTTTTTCTTTTAAATGCAGCTTGAAATGTAGCAAGACGTTTTGAGATTATGCTTGCTAGATCCCATCCATACGTACTATAAAGAGCACAGTGATATTTTCTTGAAAAAGCTTGCAGCAATGAACAAGAATTTGCATAAACAAATGAAACTTATTTGAATATCAGAATATAAATGCAACTTTTGACCAAGAAATCAGTTTCTTCTATGTTTTTATTTATATGAAAAATATTGAATGTAGAAAGGTGCTCAAAACAGGTTGCAAATAGGAAAGTGTCAATACCAAAATTTGTCTTCTGTGTGTAGTGCAGAGCTCTGAGAAACTGAAATGCCACTGTTCTATGTTTTATAGCCCTCTATGGGGCTGAGGCCTCTACTCCTGCTGAACTTTCAGAGTATTTGCATTCAAAAGACTTTTTTTAAAAGGTTTTGTTAATATGCTTTGTGTACTCCTTGCCTAACCAGGGACACCTGTCAATTTTGTTCCCATATGGTATCACTAAAAAGTCCTTTGAGACAGTTCAGCCTTCCTTGCAGCCAATCACTTGTGCATAATATTAAATAGGCATCAATAAGGTGATCACCTATTTTCAGTTAGTGAACAAACCATGAGAACTGCTGCTGTCACGATGACTGCTACAGATGCAAACAGAATTATGAAGATTTCTCGTTGTTTTTTATTTCCATGAAGGAAAAAAAAAAAAAAAAAAAGTTCATTTAAATTTTCCTTTTATAATAAAATTTAGTAGGAATTTGTGTTCCCACATAACTTCATCTAATGTTTCTTGAGATAGATGTATCTGAATATCTGAATCTTATGAGAGTGTATTGAAAGACAAATGAAGCATGTTGCTGCAGTTCTACCAGCAAGGGACCAGTTATGTTATCTGTTATGTGATATGTTATTGTTGTACTCAGTATATTGTCTGTGAGTTAGTTTAACTTGGCTCTTCGGAACTTTGTTGAAATGAATATTAAGAGAACAGCCTCCCCTTTAAATACTACAGTTTATGGGAAAATGGGATTTCATTATCACCACTTTAAGTAATGTTTAGTGGCAAAATAATCTTGCTTTGGTGTCATAAACACATCTCATTAGCAGCTATGTGTTTATATCTCCAAAATTGCCAAAAGTGTGATCATTATGGCTAATGCTCTTGAACAGTATCTACCTGATCTTCTATTGTCTTTTCCCTGAATTCTAACAGCCACCCAGGAGAACTAAAGAATGAAATAAAAATTTACATTTTGTAGAATTTTTTTCAAGGTGTTTTCCAAGATTATAAATCCTGCATTAATTAGAAGAGTAGTGTAGCTAAGACAGTCAGTAGGCAACCCTTACCTGTAAAGTACTCAAGTGATGGTGTAATCTAATTGGGCAGTTAAGGATTTTCTGTCTAAACTGAATGATGTTAATTTTAATAATTCTGTACTTATTTTCCTGATTGTTTCAGAGAGTCATTAACAGAGTTCAGTCTTTTTTTTTTTTTTTTTTCTCCATTTGGAATAATTCTGTATACTTGCTGACCTCTAGGGCAAGGAGTTGCCTACCTACATAAAAGGATATGATGCTGGTAGCTAAGATGACTTCAGACAAGGACTTTTGTTTTTAATTAGGGTATTTCAGTACTGTGCTATCAGTTTGAGAGTTGATTAGGAGTGTTTCTCAAAGTCTCCAAGTTAAAAAAGAAATTGTACCATACAGTTTGACATGCAAGACAAATTGAAAACCTTTCATGCTTTTGTTACTGCTATGGAAAATGAGATCCAGAAAACACATGTTCTTCAGAACCTGAGCCATATGCATTTGTAACTACTATGAACTTACATCTTAAAGGAAAGCAGTTTTCTTTTCTTTAGCCACAAAACCTTTCCAGCATGATTAACTAGAGTAGTATTGAGTTGCAGAATCAAACTTTATAACCACAAAGTTGTTATAAAGCAGGTATGCTTTATAACATCCCTCCTAGCCTGCATGATGGACACACCTAAATACCTTTATTTATAGAGCAAATACATGCACATTCATGATATCTCTAGGAAAGGAGTGGTTATTACAGTTACTTCTAGGAATTCATTACAATATTTCACACCCAGTCTACACCCTGAACTCCACCCCTAATTAAATGCTTCTGTGTATGCGCAGTGCCTCCTGGTGGTCATCTGGTGGTCATTGGGATGAAGGCCATAGGTTTTCCTCACAGTGTGCTTCTGACCCCAGGTAGTTTGAGGAAGTATTCTGGCTTCAGCTGGTTCAGTTTCTGGGATGTGGCTCCTTGCACCAATCAGCAGGCTCCTTGGGATACAGTTGTGGTACCCTACATCTTTCCCATTGTTTGTGCTCTTCCACTTCTATGATTTTATCAATTTAACAAATTAGCTCTTTAGTCTTTAGGATCTTCTTAGCAATTAATTCAATTCTTATGGTTCCAGAAGTTGGTATTTCATCTCAACACTCCAGGGGCAGAACAGTTCAAGTAAAAAGCCATGCTCTATCTCCATGCATATGATAACATGTTCCTTTGATGGTACAGGCATACAGATATGCTTGCAGCCATTCATCCCATATTTGTGGTGACAAGACTTCAGGGTAGTATTAGGTATAAGTTCAGTGCATGCTTATTGCAAACAATTATTTGCCTGCCTTTTTTATTTATTATGATTTTTTTTTTAATGTAGACAACAATTTTGAGAGGCCATACAAAAAATAGGTTCAGACATTAAAACTAATTCCCTTATTCAGAACCATATTGGACCAGTTTATTCTATAATGCTTTCATGCATTCATGTTAATGTTGGATCAATTTATCCAATTTAGACAGTCGACCTTCAAACACTGAAATATCTGATTTTGGAAGACAGAATTAGTTTGTACTTTGACTCACACATCAAAACTGATAGCTGAATTTAGATCACAGAGTCTGCTGTGTTATATATTCATGTTTACAGAAAGTTCTCAGCAGGATTTTAGGCCCTGAGCTTGTAAACTTTTAAAATGAGCTAATTTGGTTTGGAAGACATAAAGAGAAAAATGAAGTATGAATTTTTGTATCCACAGACCAATTTTCTCCAAGTAAGAACCCTAATGCTTATACAGGGATCCAACCAGACTGGAGACAAGAGGCATAGGGGATGAAGTTTTAGAATTTAGATCCCTAGTAGTAGCACTAAGGTTCATAAATATTAGGAGCAGAAAAATCTCTCCAATATGTCTTAACCTTATTACCTAGTGAGTAGAAATGAGAATAATGTGTCACATAGCCTTCTTCAACCTCCCATCTTTTCCAAACCTAAGGCTAAAACTGTGCTTACACTTTGTTATATCAATTTGTTCTACTATAACTGGAGCTAATTTGATTGTATTATTTATTTACTTTATAGATAGAGATTATACTACTTAATCATACATAGTAAAAATTAATTAGCTAAGAAACTATCAGCTTTTATGCTATCATTGAGAAAGAACTTGTTCTTGCTGTCTCTCGCACCTATATTTTCTAGCTCCTCGTCTCTTCTCTAATTACTTCTTGATTGTGGGGTAAATTCTCTAAGCTGCATTCGAAAGAGAATCATTGTCTTTTTATCCTCTCTGTGGGGAATTCATTCCACTTGTTTACTGATGTGTGTGGCAGCCTGAATAAAATTATTCCTAATTAGCATAAATGAAATAATCATTGGTCTATCTGCAGTCATAATTAATGCATTAGGAAGAATTTATTGAGTGTCAAGGAGAAAGACATTAGCATAAATGAGCTTATTCTAGATGGTCTGCAATTGAGAGACTACTTCCCAGTAAGAATGTTTACCAAAATTAAGCAATGATAACATATCAATTTGCTAAGAACTATTAGAGTGCATGATCTGAACTATTAACTTCTGCAAAGAAGCTACAGCCCTACTTGAACACCTTGCTAGCCTAAACAATTCATTGACATCTGAATGAAGTTACAGCACCACGAGATGTTGTGGCGATGAGAAGCGAAGGCAGTCTGCAGTTGCACAGAGAGCTTTTCTTTAATGTGGTCACAGACCTTGGGAAAAGACAGATGCTATGGAATCCTATTATCATCCCAGCTGATAACTTCGGGGCTTTATTGATTAAAATATCTTCCTACTGAGTGTGTAACCTGTAGATAATAGCAAGACAGAATGATGATCCTTACGCAGGCAGCAGTGTTCAAATAACTCTCTCTAGCTCAAATTTCTCCATTGATACTCTGTGAATGAGGAAGTGACAAAATGGGACACAATCTTTAGCTGTTTTCATTCCTTTTTCTCCTTAATCATTCAAGAGGTACCTGATAGCCTGAAAATAGATTTTAATCTTTAGAGGGCTCTGCACAATGAAGAATGAATGCTCAGAGAATAAGGGAGTTTCAGGAAGCTTAAATATGAGCCCTTCATAGACTTAATCTTATAAGATTTATTAGCTTTATATTTTACATATTTTAGCATAGCTATCATTATGTTTTATGCTGAAAAGCTTTTACTGCAGATAGAGCCCACCTGTGGTTCTGTACATTGTTGGGTTTGGCTAACTTTGGACATGACAAACTGAACTAAACATGGTGAATCATTTTAGTCAAACTAGTGAACTCCAGTACTGCATTTTCTTCAATAAAGAGTAGTGCATTACAGAACTATAAATTTACAATAGCCCATCAAATATTGTAGGAACAATCATAACCACTGTCATTAGTTCACCTGGGGAAAGCCACAATCCTATTGATTCAATCTTTCTGAAGCTAAATTTGAGCTGATGTTTTCACTGTCATAATATTTGTGCTTCCTCAAGTGGTTTGCAAGATGACTAATAACTTTGGGAAAAAATCATCTGCTGACTGATGAGTTCTTTGTTATTGTAGAAGAACCAGTATGTTGATTTATTTTAGCATTAGCTTTCAAAAATGAATTGAAAAGTCACATTGAGGGGAACTCAGAAATGGAAGAAGGGAGTCTCAATAGCACTTTGCTGTCCAGATGAATACAGCCATTCCAATTATTGCATGTATCAGTACAAAGCACAAGAAAAATTGAAGGATAGGGAAATTCACAGTTCTAGAAAAGAAAACATATTTAGGCTGTCTTGCTGCCACTTTTATTACTTCAAGAGACATAATATGCTTAGCAGTAGCACAACCCTGACCTTTTTTTCTGATGAAGATGAGTCTTTATACTGGCAAAAAGTAATTAATATTTTGTTTTATTTGTGCTTCCTCCTAAAGAGATACCATATCTACCAACATCTCCATTTCAACAATTACATGCAAGCCACTGTTATGCTATGTTAATTTGTGTTAAGAAGTACCATCTACAGTGCTGATGTCTTGGCCCAGTGATAAATACAGTAACATAAGATTGTTTTCTCCAGAAAGGTCAAACCCCAGTGAATTGAGTTGCATAGAATCTGCTTATTGAAGAAGGTTGGTTTGTTGGAAAAAAATAATTGTCTTCATTTTTCTTTTGTTTAACATGTAACAAAATTATTTTATGCTTCCATGAAGTAAACTAAGAAGAATGAATGTAAAGGTGCCCTCATGCTGATCCTGAGTGTCTTTGTAGATGTAAAGTTCCAGAAAGATTTGGGCTATATGCCTTCATGATAATCAGTCTTATTCTTCCACAGGGCTAACATGCCTGTTAATTTCTAGTCTGTACGTAAGTCATGTCCTTAAAAAAAATCTTTAAGATATTTTATCAGGCACCAGATCAAGTTGCCCAGGGCCTCATCCAGCCCAGCCTTGAACATTTCCAGTGATGGGGGCACCCACATCTTCTCTGGACAACCCTTTCCAAGTAAATAATTTCTTCTTAATATCTAACCTAAATCCCCCACTTCTAATTAAAAGCCCTTCCCCCCTTATCACTATTGAAGTGTGTAAAAAGTCTGTCTCCCTCCTGTTTGTAAGCTTCCCTCAAGTACTGAAAGGCCACACTAAGATCTCCTTGGATCCTCCTCTTCTCCATGCTAAATCCTCTCCTTCAGCCTTTCTTTCTTTATAAGAGAGGTGCTCCAGCCCTTTGGTCATCTTTGTGGCATACTGTCTTCTGCAGCTGAAACTAGATAACCTCATCTACAGGCTCCCCCTGATCAGGAGGTCTGTAATAAACCCCAACCACCTTTACTGGCCCAATCTCATCTTATGCCACAAGCTCTCAGCCTAATGATGGCTGTTTCTCAGAGGCAGCTCTTCATACCCTATCCATTTCTTGACATAGAGGGCAATTCACTCACCATTCCTTTCCTACCTGTCTCTTCCATTAAACTTGTAGCCCCTGGTCATCATGTTCCAATTTTGTGATTCATCCCACCACATTTCTGTGATTGCAATTAGGTCATAGTTTTCCAGTTGGGCTGTGGCTTCCAACTCCTCCTGCTTATTTCCCGTGCTGCATGCATTGGTGTGGATGCACTTCAGCCAGGCTATCATCAGTGTTGCCTTCTTCAAGGAGCCTCCCAACTTCCTCTGGGACAAATTTGAGGGTTTCCCTCGCTGTTTCCTAAAGTGACAATGTTCCTCAGCCTTTCAGTGCCATTTAGAAAACTGTCCCCTTAGCCTATTCAATCTAGTTGAAAGCTTGTTTTCTGATGCTTGGCTATCAGTATTCCACACGATCACACATCTTTCTGGCAGTGGATACAGCCTGACTCTGGGTATTTGACATGGGGATCAAAATGCACCATTACATTTCTGTTTCACACTGTTCACACTGACTTTCTTTCAAATCGCATTTTTTGACTCTGCTATTGCTGAGCATTTTCTTAATATTATTTCTTTGCATTAATATGTTCTGACACACTGTTCTGAGAATGTCTGACTTTGTTGCCAGAAGAGGATGACAAGTATGGAGAACTAGCCTCTGAAAATGTAAGACTTCTATTATTAAAAAGAAAAAATTACACAGATGTCACACCTCACCTGTAGGAGACTGTTATGGATTTTCTCTGATTTTCCTGTCCCAAGAGAAGTTTAAGCATCACTGCTGCTGTTGGCATTCAGAATGATACCCTTATTCTTTCTGCAGCACTTCTCTAGCCTGAGTGTTTTCCTTTCTTTTGGTAACAAGAAAATTGCTCTGGCAATTCTGCTCATTCCTCGTCTCAATTCCCTCCCTACCTCAGCAGATCAGATGGCACAGAAGGCAGAAAACTTTTAGTTCAGGAGGGGGCTATGACAGGGTTTCGTTTAGCCCATGCTTGAAAGAGGTGAACAACAAACACTGCTCTGTGATATGAGTAAGGAAGCAACCACAAATTCAAATAAACAGGTTTGACTAAATGCCTTTTCAAGCAGAGATTTTACCACTAGCATTCGAGCGACTGCAAGGACTTGCACGCATTTGCAGCTTTTGGTTCATTGATTGGTGATGGCATCTCTCTTGAAGATGTATGTATTTCTGCTAATCTGACTTCGAACCAGAGCATTTTCATTTGATTTCTCATTCTCTGTGTAATTGCAATATAAGAATGAAAATGCTTTTTATAATGTAATTCATAAAGCTGCTTATGGCCCTGCATAATTAAAATGGCTAAGTGGAAACAGCTCACTGCACTTTGAAATGCATACTAAGCTAACCAGAAATTTTTCAGCAAGTATAGTTTCTAAGAGACTGAAAACTTTGGAAATGTTTGATAATGGTGCAATCTAAATTACTCCAGAAGGTGTGTAAAATTAGCAGTAATTATTACATGAGAGTTGCATCAGTGTATCATCATATAAAGCTTATTAGATCTGGCAGAAGTCCTTTTGGT
This sequence comes from Lagopus leucura, assembly GCF_019238085.1. Classification (NCBI taxonomy): domain Eukaryota; kingdom Metazoa; phylum Chordata; class Aves; order Galliformes; family Phasianidae; genus Lagopus; species Lagopus leucura. Next base: position 1,624,736 of record NW_024962284.1, on the reverse strand, counting down.
TTACAAGCAAATTGGATTTGTTCTGCCTTTTGTTCTCCCCTTTGCAACTGCTTTTAGCTGTTTGCACATGATCCTGCACTTCTTGGCTTTTTTTTAATTATTATTATTTTAAAGAAATTAAACATATCTGTGCCTAATTGAGGCTAATCCAGATATTGAAGTGATAGGAAAACATTTGCATGATTGATTACATCTTTTTCTATCCCTCCTCTGTCAATCTTCAAAGATTGCTGCTGTGACTAATTAGTTAGGACCCGTGTAGAAGTATGGGAACTGAAGCATTAGCAGTGTACTGACCATGAGATAGTTCTTTGGAGCAAATTTTCAATTTATAATACAGCATTAATTAACATAATTGCGTAATTAATCACTTAATGTAACTAATTGTTCTTCTACTCCAGTCTAAATCTGGAAGAGTTGGGGCATTGACTTAATCAAGTTATGGTGTATGAATCACAAGGCGATAATTCTCAGCCCAGCATTCCTGAAATATTACATGACATTCCTTTTCAACCCCTTCCCAATGGGGTGCAGCAGCATCCTGTTGCTTTATATTTCACTCTGAGGTTAAACAGCACCAGGTGATAAAGTTCTCTATTGTCTGAAGCCATCTCAGGGCTGTCTGTGAGATGAGTCAGTCTGCTCAGAGGCTATTGATACGTTTCCATCTGTGGGTCACAGCTCCACTCTTTAAAGGCAGCTGTGTTAGTCTTTTTTGAGATGTGAAGATTCAGAGTGCAGCTGTACTATTAAGTCCTGAATAGTGTGATTCCAGACACGTAGATTTAAAAATAAATAAATAATAATAAAAAAAATTTAACCCATTTTCATGGAAATGGCAGATTTTATTCTTGGAAAACAAATAATTGTTGTATTGTCCTCCCTCCTCCCTGTTCATATGCTGTCATCATTCATGAAAATTCTTCTTCTCTTCCCCTCCCAGTTAATGGACTCTAATTATCATGCATATGAGGGACATGAACTTCCAGCATAAATAGGTGGGTACTGCCAATAAAAAGCCTACACTGAATGCTGTACATGTGTCACCTCCCCCCATCATTAATTTTCAAGCACAGAGATTGCAGTCATTTCTGCTTACAAATGGCATGTTGATGTGTTTATTATTCTGTAGTTGAATTCAGTGCTGTTTCTCATACCTTTTTTCAGTACTCTTCACTACCTAAATAGCTGCAGACTAACAAAAATGAGGCCTTACCTAAGACCCCTGAAACCTAGTGCCTAGAGATTGGTTGATATTGACCTGCTGTTCAGAAATCTCTCTTCCTATTTCTTCAAACAGTCATTGCCCTTTTATTAATGTCTGAAAGACTGCGCCATGGAATTTGAGCTTCATATAGGGATTATTTTGTTTCAGACAGTGATTCCTGATGATGTCTAAATAGCACTTTGGGAAATAATGTGGTTGTATCCCTGGCTGGGAGCTCCAAGTGTTCTTGTAAATGTGATAAAAAAGATACTGTTCCTAAAAAATCACTCAGTGAAGCAAAGAAAAGAGGGATTATGCTATCTCCCTTGTAACCATTGACTGATTATCTGATGCATCAGCTGCATTCATTTCCCTGTAAATGTTATACACTTTTGAGTCAGCATGAATTCCATTCAGGCCATGGGTGCACAGGACTTTGTAATTGCTATGATGCTACATTGCCTTCTGCTAGTCTTTCTGTTGCAGAGATCTCTCTGCTGGCACAGGCAGAAGAGCCTGGCCTAGCTCCATTGCTACCATATGGCAACCAGTTGATACACAGATGCCTCTTAGTCTATGCTGCTATAGGATGGAAATCTTCTCTGTCAGTCCTCCACATCAGCACATACTGAAAATTTGCTTAAAAAGATCAACTCAGAAAGAACTCTCAGTCTTAGCACTGCTCTCAAATTCAAACTGCTGTGGAGAGCCAGGAACCCACCAAAGTAGAGTCTCTCTGGTAGCGTAAACTATGGATGGCAGAAGGTCTGCTCAGCACGTGCACAGAGTAGGGTCTGATGCCTATGCCATCAGAGCAGATAGAGCACCAGCTGTTTCTGAGGCACCCATCTGGGTGGCCACTGGGCAGATCATGAAGCACACAAATAAACCTTCAGCTTTTGCTAGAGGTAGTTGTTGATTTCCAAGGTGATGTATTTTAGTAACCCTGCATTTGTTAATCCTCAAAACAAAAAAAGCTAAGCTCTGTGACTAGAACCGTGAACAGAAAACAAAGGCAACGCATTAGGCTTCAGAAGAAAATTTATGCTTTGGCTCTCATTGGGATTTTATTGGAGTTTGAATTGCTAGTAAAAGAAGGATCACAGAACGGAAAGTGAAGTCAGGTGCTTGAGCTGGAGCTCAGTTCACACAAATTAATTTTATAGTTAGATGTGCAAACAGGACCTGTATGAAAAGTACCAGAAGATCGTTACCATTTTTAGATTGTTGATAGCACCTTGATTTTAGAGACTAGTTCAAATGATCCTCCGCAAGTAAATTGCCTGGAACTTATTTTAATACTCCAGAAGGTGAAGGACTGAAGCTACTCTGCCAGGACTTGAGCATGGAATTTGTGGAGGCCCAGCTAACACACACCCCAGGGTTGTGCCAATACAGCCATAACGACACTCTTCAGTGCTATATTCTTGTGCATAGCTCCTGGTCTGACGATTACAGGGGGACAAAGCTGCCTCAGTGGTAATGAATGGGAGGGGAGCTCTTTAGATGCAGGATATGCATCTAGATGCTAGTCTACATTTAAGATTTCCAAATGTAACCAGCAATATTAAAAGTTTGCCATTTTCACATATTACAATTACACATTGGCATTCCAAGATTTGCTACAGGCAAAGCTAAATTTGTGCTGCCAGTTTTAAAAGCTGAAAAAAATACAGCAAAGTTTTAGAGCATTTTGTAAACCAAGTCAACTATATTTAAATACTCAAGCATATACATAACCTGTGAAAGAACAAAATTATATGATGTTGCTATGAGTGATTTGTACAATAGAATTACTATGATTCCGTGAGTTCTGTGCTCTGAGCAGTACTCCAACATTATCTCACAGCACCTAAAATGGATTTGGGAGTCAATAGTTTCTGTTGATGAGTAACAATGGTTAATATGAGGCAATTCTTAATTTTGTTACTGTTTGGCTACCAGTCATTCCTACTCAATTAATGGCACTCGGGTTGCTCAGCACATCTAATAGTCTGTAAATGTAATTTATTTTCCAATTAGAATGAAAAAAATTCAGTTATTTCTGGGAAAATGGGATTTTAAAGTAAAGAGCAGCAAAGAACTAGTAGAACAACTATCTTTTGTAGCTTTTTGTGACCTCACAACCCAGCTAACCTTTGCACCTGTCTCTAGAAGTAAGCAATTATGTTATTTTTAAATATTCTTACGATAGCTTGAAAACTTTAATATTTGCTTATGTAATATCAGACAAATGTTATTTGCAATGAGGTCTTGAGATGCTTGAATAAATCACACTATTCCATAGCTTTGGGGAACCAAAAGGAAAAGTGTTTGACTCCTGTCCACTTTCTTGAACAACCTCTCCCTTGCCCACCTCCTCCCTCTAATCTGATCCCAAAAGTCTCAAGAAGAACTATGACTTCATAAATGCTCTTTGCATGATCCTAAAGTTGATATTAGTGATTGTACCATTGCATACAAGGAGTATTACCCCAGTTTTGTCTGCATGTTCTGGGTTCTACAGCAATAAAATCCGTCTTGCTACAGTGCAGGTAATACTGGCAAAAAAGGATTTGAAGCAAAAGAAATTGAGTCTTTCTGTCTTTCCTCTCAAGAAATCATAGAGAATAACAAGCTAATGAATACACGATAGAAAAGGACAAAGGAGTCCATCCAGTAAAAATTATTAACATGTAAAATACTGTAGAGTTTTTGAGTGATGGAGACTTCTGCAAAAAAATTTATATGGTTTTTGAGATAGGTGAAGGAACATGAGAAAAAGTAAATTTGCATAGGAATTACCCACGTAATCTGTGTAGACAGTAGTGTTATCTAAATCAAATCCAAATTCAGAAAATAATCACCATCTCCTTGATTTTCTAGTTTAAAATAGCTGTCCTCTTAAGACCTTGCTTGTGTAGTTAATATGCAGTAGTCAGAAATAAAAAGCTTGTTGTGCTGTTCCACTGTGGTTTGGACCAAATAGAAATTATTCTTGATTTTCATTGACATTTTCTGAAAGTTTCCTAACTCCGAGAAATAAGAATCAGGAGATCTGAATTCTGACTTTGTCAGCAGTTGATTGTGCTTGTTTGGAAACTTGTTTATTCTGTGCCTCAGCTTCATCAGTAAGTGGAATTTTCATGACTTCTGTACTTTATCTTGCAGACAGTGATAATTAGTTTAATATTTTGTATCACCCTCTGATTTTTAGGTACAGCTCTGTATTCAGATAGAAAGTGATACTTCTCTGCCATTGTTATTTCCCTGCCGAAACTCTACAAATAAGCTTTGCAAAGCCAAATCGCAGTACCGTTGGCGCAGCTTCAGTCAGTACAGCATGTCACTGAAGAGAAAAAATTTGCACTTCTTGTTCTTCCTCCTACAGATCTCCTGATAAACATTTCAAATGGCAGTGGTGTAATTATCTTTGATTAGTGACTGTGCTAACTTAAAAAAATAAAAAAAAAAGGAAAGTAGATGTTGATTACCAAGCGCTAATGTAGTGCTTTCATGCACAGCTATAATTCTACTCATGAATATACATTAATCTTATGCATCAGTTATCTTTATCTACCATCAAGAGACACTAACTAATGCTGCTTCGTTTTGTTTTATGAAACATAAAGGAAGCACAGAGATGACCACAGTTGTTGTGGTGGGAGCTCCTGAGGGATGTGATTATTGTGAGGCTCAAACAGCCAGGAGTTGTACAGATTAAGGACTCTGTTCTGATTCTTCCATTTCCACTTGTTATTCTGACTTGTTGGCAGAACAAGGCAGGCATGGGAGCTGTATTTCCAACTCTTTTCCAATTCTTTTGGCAGCTATGCAACAGTCTCTAAGATGGCAGGCTGGATGGGACCCTGGCAGCCTGGTCTGGTATTAAACATGGAGGTTGCTGGCCCTGCCTGTGGGGGAGAGGTTGGACATTCATGATCCTTGAGGTCCCTTCCAACCCGGGCCATTCTGTGATTCTGTGATTGAGTGATGGCAATTGATTTTACCGCTGTACAACTTAAACATATCCATGAAGCATAACAACTGTGTGACTTATTCCCCTGGCTTTTCTAAAACATCTCAAAGTCTTCTACATGTCTTCTGTGCTTTCCTGTGAAGCTGGCAAAATTCTCTTTGCTTTGTTGATGCTTCCATTGTACATCACTGCAGTGAGGACAGAGGCACAGGTTCCCCACTCACAAGAAGAGCAATGCAGAAAGGTGTTTGCATTTCATGATATATTCCTTCACCACACAGTTTGGCCAATCAAGGCTTTGTATACAAGAAATGATCATTCCTACCACTGTGACAGAAAAGCCAACTGCCTAATCCTTTCAAATTTACTTTTCTCTTTGATATGCAAAGTGTTACATGTTATTTCTTCTCCCAAAAGTCTATGAGTGATCTTACTGATAGCAGAAGGAGATGGAAATGTATTTTCAAAGCAAGCTCACCTAGATGTTTTGTGACAAAGATGAAAATTAATTCATAAGGAGAAGTGCAATGTTCTTCTTCTGCTGGCATAATTTGGTTCCGTGCTTTTAAGTGGACTTGATCTTTTGCAAGGAAGAAATGAATTGTTTGTACTTGAATTTATAAAGGATTAGAACGAGAAAATAATGAGGCACGGCTGGGAAGCAGTGGCTCAATGTTACTGGCTGTGGATGTTGAACCAGTCAAGATAAGCCCAGGCTGTAGTTGGTTCTGATCTTTCTTTCAGTAATTTTACAGCTATTTGATAAATCTGCAAGCAGAAGGTTCCTTTTTAAAATGGATATGAGATGAGATTCAGGTCTTATTACCAATTCTGATTCTACTGCTCAGACCCATCAGTACTAAAAGATTGAAGTGTGCAAGAATGATTCATGGGTGTGGATAAAAGGCCACAATGAAAGCCAAAGCTAGCAAGTCTGTAAGATGCTTGAGCCCTGCCCACTGTACTAGGTTATCTTTGAATTCAGCAAAAATTACGTTTTTTTCCAGGTGACATGCAGGGCACTGAGTTTCTCAAGGTCAGAGAACTGCTAAAGCTCAACCATTCTTTGTGGTGAACCTTTTGGGAGATGTGAGGAGGCAAATAGAAGCTGTTGCCTTTGTGCTATTCTCCATTTGTTAAACTAGATTTACAGTTGTATCTGGCCCCATTTTACATGACTTTATTCTTCCCAGGCTTCCAATTTAAGCCAGTGACTGAAAGCAGCAAAGTGTCAGTGTTGCTGAAACAATGACAAGAGAGGCGAGTTCAGCTAGTTTTCATTTAAAATTATCCTATGCCTCCAAAATGGATTTACATTAGAGGTGAATCCAGTCCAAATAAATTTCTTGACCTTTCTAAGATTATCATGGCATAGGATGGACAGATTTTCTCAAAGTCATTAGTTACTGTTCCTGGAAATGTTGTTTTAAACTACTATAATTTAATATGCACATGGACAAAATATTTCATGTGCGTGCAAAAAACAGTTGTTCTCATGCAGCTAATTTCATTTCTAAATAGCTCATAATGCCAAGCAGAATCTTTCCTCCTTCTCATTAACTGAATTTGGTGTGTAACCGTAGATATTTTGCAAATGGTGGAAACATCCCTGAAATTATGGCATGATGACACCTGCTCAATTGGACTTAGCCTAATGCTTTACAGTCCGTGGCTTTGAAATCAGAAACATAGTGAAAATAAAGAAGATTACAAGCCATTGGGATTCTTTTTCACTCTGTTGGCATTACAAAGACTGGTATGCACACTGCAAGCATTGACACCGAGCACCACAAACCCTTACCCCCTGAGCACACTGAGAGTGCAGAGGACATTGGCTTCACTGTGGAGCGCAGAAGACTAGAGTTCTACAGAAAGATTTGCTTTTCTGTGTACAAGAACAAAACTGAATTAATGTGTCCTCTAATATACAGGATGACGAATTGTCACGCAATTAGTACAGCAAAGGGATAATAGTATAAAAGGAAAGCTTGTCATTTCATACCTTGGTGCTTTAAAGGGTATCAGTTAATCATATGTTCAGTGTTAGACTAAGAGCAAAAAATTAATGTTATTTGGTTTGTAATGTTTAAACAAAATCTGTTCGTTCTTGAGTTAGAGAGGAAAAACGTTACATAATTGTACTCACAAAACAAATGTGCCATTATTTGGCTCACGTGTAGAGCAGCCCTTCCTGAATATCTGAGCAGAATGCTTACACATTAAAATGCTGTGTTTAATTGTGTTTGTGCTTGTAATTACATCTTGCAATTACTGTTCATTGATGCCGTGCGTGATGCCATGCTTAAAAATTAAACTTCACGAATTTATACCTCTAATTTAAATGGCTGATATAGATGTATCTGAAACTTGTGTATATACATAGAGGAAAAATGACATGTGACACAGTCACCTATTGACTTCCTATTTTGTGAGTTCAGATTTTAACTTCTCTATTTGTTTATTTGATGGTCTTGGAAGTCCCTACATTTCCCATTTGTTTCTGAGCATAAGCATGCCAAAAGGGCTGCTAGAATCACCATGTGAAAATCCCTTGATGCCTTTGCAAAATCAGCTTGCAAAGAGTAACAAAAAACATAATAAGTAGAGCTAGTTGGGAGAAGAGTTTCTGCAACGTGCACAGTACTTCACAGATTTTGGGGTGAAATCAGCCAATGCTACAGAATTACTGAACAATGATCAGTGAGTAACCTCTGATCCCTTTCCATCAGTTAAATTCCCAAAAGTCTTCTCAGTGACTACTTAAGACTGCACAGGCCTCCCTGTCCGCTGTGATACCTCAGTACTCACCTACGTCTTTTCTTTAGTGAGCAGCATTGTGCTTAATCTCTAGCAGAATTCGGAAATGAAAACTTCCCTTCCCCTTAGCACCTGTAACAACTGGTCAAATAAGTACTCTTAGAATGGAAATCCAGGTGAGATTTCATACCGAGCAGAGCAATGTTGTGCATTTCCCTTCTCTTTTATTTGCAACCTGGTACTTATAGTTTTTTTGCTTGAAGGGGGTGATAAAATGAGTTTCAAATCCTCGTATTGTTTACTTAAAGCAGGCATCTACTTCTTGGAGCATGCGTTTGCACACTCTGAGATAAAGTTCTTAAAATCTCTGCTTTTGAAGCCTTCCTGCAGCCCTTTCCTTCTAAGGAGGTGAAGCTTAAGCCCATCTCCTTTGGATTCCTTGTAAAGAGTTCTCATAATTGAGAGTGCCATTTTCTCTGGATTCGTATAATTTTAGCTCTTGTATTGTAGAGATTATGGCATGGACAATAGCAGGGCGCTTAGGTTTAGGTATGGTGGAGCTGTGCCTAGCTGTGTAATGTAAACCTAGTCACTGAGAATGTTTTAGCCCCGTAAGGGTAAAAAAAAAATAAAATCAGTAGTTGTCTCAAAGAATATAACTAATGCAAAAATCCACAGTAGAAAATATGGAAAATTGTTTCCACTATAAATTAGAGGAAGGAGAGTGATGCTTAGTACTCACACACATAAAAAAAAAAAAAAACAAACAAAAAAAACACCTATTCCTGCATAAATTTTGTGTCTTGATGATTATACAAATCAGGATGTCTTCAGCTTATGATCTTATCTGAAAAGATGTAGCTGTCACCACAGACCTCAGGCTCACTGTTTCCGTTCTGTTAAGATGGAAGAAGAGGCAGCTCCTCAGTTGAAGCATTTGTACCGCTCACTTCTGCCTAGCTTTGGATTTAGAACAGCCTCAGAGAATAGCAGGACCATAGGTATCCGTTCACACTGCATGCTTATTTCCTTTGTCAGCTGGAGAAAAAAGGAAAACTTTGAAGGGAATTGGTAACTGAGTATAAGATATCTGAAGATTATAGGCTACATGTATTTATAAATATATATAGTATGTAAAGTGTTGTTTATTGGAACCAACAAGCAAAATATTGCTTGTATAAAAGTCAACTCTATGTAAAACTTATGCTGCAGTTACTTGATGGTATGTATATTAGAGTCTGTTTTTTCCTAAGCATTGTTAGAATTGGGCACCCACTCCTGCCTGGTTGTTCTGTTAACTTTCTGATTAAGATTGAAATTATATATTTGAATGGGACTTGAATTAGCAGACTTGCATGTTACAAAGGCCTACTTCTTCCTTTTTCTTTGCAATAGTTCTCTGTAGTTTCACAAACAAAAAAGAAATTGGATCCACAGGACCCAGCTCACCTGTAGTCCTGCCTGTAACCTCATGGTTACATCAGACAACTTGTCCAACAATTAATAAGAGTTAAATTTGATCAATATGCAGAAATTTCATCCTCTTCCATGTTCCTAAGTGTCTTCAGTTGCATCTAGTGTACCCAATTGCTCTCTGAATCAAGGCCCGGTTATGAAATACGGACTCTCATGATCTAAGCCATGGAGATTTGTCCCTGCCATTTATCCTTGTCTAATTTAGAGTTAATAATACTTATCTATTTCACATCACTGCTAAAATGTCTAATTCATGAGCTCATCCATCCTGGCAGCTGTTTCAGAAACCTATGATGATGTTCATCATTAGTTCAAGGCTTTTTTATGTGTGTTCTACTGCAAGAAACTGAAGTGCCCATGTATGTTTTGGTCTTTTCTGATAAACTCTGGAGAGCTGTGTAGAACTTGTTTGCTCTATGAGTCAGTGGGTAAGTCTGTGCAGGGGTGTTTCTAAATTCACTTGATGTGTGAGATATCCCATGGGATAATGTGAGATACTTTGATTTACTGAATAACTCTAGTGCTGTTTTTATCAGATCTGAACAATGTTGTGTCTCATCTCCCCAGTATCCAACCAAGTTTCAAATAGAACATACAGAAAATGCTAAGTGAGTTGAACTGTAACGTTTTGCTTTTTCCTTCAATGAAAATTTTGTTATCATAGAATTGTTTGAGTAAGAGGGCACCTTTAAAGGTCCTGCAATGAACAGGGACACCTACAGCTCCATCAGGTGCTCAGAGCCCCTCCAGCCTGACCTTGAATGTTTCCAGATATAGGGCATCCACCACCCCTGTGGGCAACCTGCTCCAGTGCCTTTACTGTAAAATACTTCTTACACCCAATCTAAATTAATTAAGCAGCTGGGATTGTTATAGTCAACAAAACCTCTTCCACAGAATACTACACTACCTTTCCCTGTCAAAATAGCACAGTTCAAGAGGAAAAACTGTTCTGCTGATGCCTATAACACCTTTTAGCTTAATTAGTACATTCTGGAAATATGCTGAAGTGTAAAAGAAGAAGAGCCTTCCCAAACATTTCTTGAATATAACCTGCAATTCTGGCAAGGCTGTAAATTCTGCACCATAGCATAAGTAGGGCTGTCTAGGATAGACAGAAACTGCAATTGTATTTTTTGTGCTAAACATGTTCTACTAGAAATATCTGTGCTCTGCAAGATGCACTGAAATTGAATGATGGAAAATAATAGGTTTCTGGTTACTAGCATCCCTGTCTGTGTTCAAGATAGAATCCTACAGATGAGAGACTGTCTCTCCTACAACCCATCATCTCATTGTCTCAAAGGAAATATTTGGGTGAAGAAAGAAAGATAGAAATAAGAGCAGACTTCATTGCTCTGGTCTTAATATATATATATATAAGAGATTGCTGAGAATATTGAAACAGCACGCTTTCTTTTGCTGAAATATTCTCAGGGTAAATTGTACCACCAGTAACTAATTAATAGTTGAATACTGACAGCTCAGTAACTGCTGTAAGGTGCTGTGACCCACACATACCATTTTACTAGGCTGCCTTTAGCAGGCAGGATGGGCTAGAGATTAATACTGTCTTTTTGCAATGAAAGGAAAAAAGAGATATAAACAGGAATACCCTCCTGGGCTTCCTGATAAGTACGCATGCAAAGTTTTTAAAGGGCCTGGAAAGAGGAGCTCCTTTAAAGAGGAAAGCATATTGATTTGCACAGATGCCAATTCTGTTAAGCACCAACTTCCTTGGTAAAAAGAAAAAAAAAAAGCGGTTGAGACCTACTTGGACAGGTGCTTTGAAGTTAATTCTTTAAAGGGCCATACTCTTGGAAGGAGAATTTGCATTATTTAGCTTCACAACATGCTGAGAAAATATTCATTTTCTTTTTGTGTGTGTATATGTAATTTTATAGCATAGAAAAGACAGGCAGAAGATATCACAATGTCCTCTTTGAGGCTTTTGACATTACAGTTGTTTTCCTCACCAGTGGATTTTATAATATAGCAGATACACAGACTGAGGAACATAGAGGAAGGATGTAAAAGGGGACTGGCTATCTCAAACTCCACTTTGATGTAAATACTGCTATAAGCCTATCCAAGAATTTGTAGTACCTAAAAGGAAAGATTGCTGGGTTTGGGCCTAAATGCTGACTAGAAAACACATATATGGCTTGAAATACGCAGGACAAGGAACATTCCATAGCTGAAAGTGTGACAATGTTTTCTTGCTTTTGAAATTGTAAGGTGGAACAGATGGTGACAACTTAGTTAAATGTGAATGGTCTATTGAAATAACCTAAATTGTCAAGTTATTATTCTATAGAGTGTGATCTGTGCACCATTGTAACAAATTTAGAGTAGTCTTCATTTTACTGAATCAGTTGGAATTGCCTTATGCAGTGAGTTATGCTGGGCTTACAGGGCCTTGCAGAGTATTAACTGTTTCACTTTGGTGTCTGTGAATGTTATAAAGCTGAGGAAAAAGCCTTGCAAGTTAACAAAAAAAATCCATACCCATTCTACACTCTGAGTCATCTTCCTGCAGGAAAACTTCCAGGCAGATATCTAATGAGATTAAGAGCATTAGCAAAAATGTCATGTCTTCAGTTCTCAGCCCAAGGACAGGCTGCTCTTATCAATGCACTCCAGATCTGCTCAGGAAGGCAATAGCCAAGATCAAACCAAGCTCTGTCAAAAACATTGTTTTCTGCTTTTGCTTATTGCAACATGTCTACGCTGAGCATTTTAGAAGCAGGTTGCCAAATGTGTCTGTGTAGGTGTGGCACGTGGAATGAAAACGGCTGCTCGATTTGGGGATGGCAAAGCTCACAGAGCCCAACACACTAGCTCTGAGGCAGCTGAAGGAGAGGCTGCTGCCTATGAGGCCTCATCACAGTGGTGTGATGCCCATCTTTCAGGACTGTCTGTCCTAGCCCAGCCCCTGAAAGGCACCTAGGCTGTCCTATACAAAGCAAAAAGGAAATTGTACACACGGAACTGATATATGCATTAAAAAACTCAGTGGCATTCAGCAGAGAGATATCTGAGATTGCCTCTACAAATCTGCAGAAGAGGCTATGGCTTAACTCCCAGGAAAGTAGGTGAGGCTTTGAGATACAAATACTTACTGGGAGGTAACTTGCTGCTGATGTAGCTAAAGCAGTTTGTTTTGTGATAACCTTCTTTGTGAATGCTCTTTTTGTGTGATAAATTTGGCAAATGCAAGGTAGTTTATCTCCTTTTCGTGCTGTTATGCCTCTCTCTGATCAGGGGCATGAACATGTAATTTTTCACAGTAAATGTTTCTGTGTCTCTGACATTTTGCCTTCTTGGGACTCCTATCCTACATACGGAAAGAAGTGTAAGTGGTAGGCATCCTTCCTGAGAAACGAGAGAGAAGCCAGCATTGCCCCACTGCCCGTGCACCAGAATAATCATCTTTTTCTTTGGAATCCCATTCCTACCTGGTCAGGAGCAGAGATTTTGAGCCAACTTGTCCAAAACTAAACATGCATGCCCCACCCCTGTTATTACAGGTGATTTTGAGCAGAGTCCTTTCCAACATCTTCTATAGAAACGCTCTATTGAGTGTTGAATAAAGTAGTCACTGAAAACCTGTTTTCACCTGCAAATTGCTTATGAACCAAGGAAAAACCCTGAATATCTATTTGATCAGCCTATTAGCTAGGAATTACCTGTCTATTTCTTTCCATTTTTGGAACTGATAATTTACATGATAAGAAGTGGGATGAAATAGAGAAATAAAACAATGCTTTGTTCTTAATCCATTTATACTTTTTTTTTCTATGGGAGAGATGGCTACTTGTAAAAATAAGGTGGAAAACTGTTCTTAGATTACTGCTCAAAAAGTCTGAGAAAGCCATGTAGGCTTATTCAGGTACTTTCAAGTCCTGGATAATTAATCCTTCATTCCGAATGGCTACAGAAGGTCTAATGTCATTATTCTTTAAATAATGTATATAGCATACTCTTTAAAAGCTGCTAGGACATATATAAATTTTATGTGCCACGTTCATGTAGCCTGTGTTTAGCAGTGGTTAACAGCTAAAGTGTAAGCTGAAGTTTGCATATTCTTAAAGAGTATAATGAATCTAATATTCTCCCTCTTGACAGTCTTGACTCTGAGTTAAAGCAGGAGAACTCCCCAGATAAAGAGTAATTCCTTTAGTACTGTGTGTTTAGAAGTAGGTGAAATTCCTTCCACTATTGGCATTTGTAGTTGGTCCACGCATACAACAGATAATCATTTTTAACAATCTTTTTCTGAGACTAAACAGATATAGAAGATAATATTAGTACATTTTATATCTCTGAGTATGTGAATGTAAGTTTGTGTGCACTAATCACATGATCTTCAGGCTTTCTTTCATCTTGAATACTAAAATGACTCTGTTGCTCTACTGCTAAGGTAAAATGCTCTTTTAAAAATCACATGCAGAGGTTTTGATAAGGATATATCTTGAGAATAAATATGTCATTGGCCATTGGATTTAATACACGCAAGGAAAACATCCACTTGCTAGGCTGTAGCACATTCTGAGTCTGCATAAAGAAAAGAAAGCTTAACTTATAACTGCCATTTCTTGACTTAAAAAAAGGGTTGTGAAATGTAACACGTTTCCTTGTAAAAAGGCCTTGTTACAAGAAGTTTCTTCATTTAGAAGAAAAGGAAACCCTACAGACTAGTGTCATTTGTTGTAAAAGCCATTTTGGCATTTGAAGAGCTCTTCTACAGATATTTTCGGTGGAATCCCCTCATAACTCACCAATTTGTGTTTCTTAAGTAAATGTAAGCTCTAGAAACAAGCACTTTCTGGTTTGGTGCTGGAATACACACAGTTCTGTGTGTAACAATAGGGAAAGGATGTTAACATGAATGAGAATAGAGAACACAAATGCAATAAAAATGGAAACTAAATAAAAACAAGATTAGATCTATTAAATAAATTGAAGTCTGGGCTCCTTCAATCCTGGGAGCTAATGTAAATCTAGAGGAAGGCAAGTCCTTCAATTATTCATGGATGCACTATCAGCAGCTTTCCTTTCATTATAAGATTTAATTTGGCACTGAATACTTAAACCAGATGTCTTTTTCAAAAAGAATCTACATAACTTTGACAAGACGTTAGCACCAATCCCCAATTATCTCCATATTGGATCCAAGATGTCATTCAGGAGAACATTTGTATGTTAGTTGTGATCAAAATAAAATATAGATATCATTCTGTTTATGTGAAATAGTTGTCCCTACACACATATACTTCCTTGTTGCCATGGTTTAATCATAATTTCATTGCAACACGATTCAACAAGGAATCATCTTAGGAGAAAATTCCATTTGTCACTCAGTACTGTGGAGGTCTGATTCAATTTCCTCTCTTATAAACTGAATAATTGTTAAAAGGCCAATGATTCAGACTTCTCAGAAGAACATCTAAGTATTTCTAAATTGCCATGAATAGTATTCCATAAATACACAAAGGGAGAGAAAAACAAAAATCTCTCTCTGCTTACTGAGTGGTGACAAAAGAAATTAAGTTCAGTTAGTCATTTAAACTCTCCAGTACGGTTTTCTCTCCAGAGTATTCACAGGAGAATTGAATTCTTCCTATCTTGAGGCAGTTTATCTGTCTCTCTAAGCTTTTGTTTTCACCCTTTTTTTTCTTCACATCCAATTTTAGCGTGCTTTGACACTCCTTTTCAATTAAAATGTAAAACACTGGTTTAATGAATTAGACGAACTGTTCAGCTTACAATCTGCTCCAATCTGAGTTTAAAACTTTATTAGGAATGCAAACTGAGACAGAAGTGTTCACAAAGTTTACACGGGATCGTCCATCTCTGTCTCTTCTTAAAGCTGCTCAGTAATGTCCTGCGCACGAAATCTGCCATTTGATAAGAGACAAGCAAAGGCAAGTCTCATGTAAGACTGTGGCAGTGACAGAGGTATACTTTCCTGTTCCTTATTTCCTTAAACTTTGTAATGCAAATGTGAACTTTCTTGACAAATGTTACTTGGGTCCACACACTGCATGACAAAGAAACAATCTTGTTTACAAGAATTTCAGAATGCATCTTCAGCTAAAAGAAGATCTCATTGTTAGAGTCACTGTCACTGGTCCTTCTAGGGAAGGAAGGCTCCTTGGTGGAAGTCATGAGGAAGGCTGTACTGTGCTGCATACACTCTACTGTTTCTAGAGATTTCACTCATTTGGCTGTATGGCTTTCTTTACTTTAGTATTTCTGAATCATGCCGCTTTCCAATGACAGAAGGGTATGTGTTAAAATATTCTGACCTGAGGTGTGAGGGCCAAAGAGGGCCGCTCTTCTCCTTTTTCAGTACTATTGAAAAATCATGAAGACAGCATGTTGAGTTTATAGACTGAACTAATGATGTGTAGAATAGAATACATTTCTTACAGTCAAAATGATGGCATACTTTCAGGCATTTGAGGAGTTACCTCTCTTGTCGAAGATCATAAAGTTAGGACAAATATTAAATGGTGGACTTAAGATGCTGTGGAAAAATCAATCTTAGCTTAATAGAGAGATCATTTGGTATAAGTGGTTTTCCTTTACTTTCCCCATGGCCACAAGGAGTTCAATGTCAACCAGCTAAAGAGGATGTCTCAGCACCTTCACAGCGTCTGATGGTTTGCATCAAGCTAAGTGAAATGGAAAATTGCTACTGAAGAACTAGATGTCTGCAATCCTGTTCGGAGTTGTAAGGCAAGAGGAGAGAGTGTTCTGATTGAGTAATGAAAAGGATGACAGGTCACAAATAACTTGTGCTGTCAGTTAAATGACACCTGAAACCAACCCAGGTCTGTCAGAGGGAGCTTACTCCTGGTTTTCATGTAATCTTTTCTGGACTTTTTAATGGAAGTTTAATTAATACTGCTGGTAGACACAGCGCCTGGCAAAGGTCATTTGAAATATTTACTTTAGTTAGTATCTGTACTGCAGAGGATGCACATTCAATACATTCTGCCTAAAATATTACAGAAAAATATCATTTGGGGATAGACTGCTGCCTCGTTAAGGTTAAATAAGAAGCATGGCTCGGTTCTCCTGCAGAATGAAGCAAAAGGATGATTTTCTTTTCCCTCCAGTCCAACATAACAGATTTTTAAACTATGATAAATTTGAGCCTACTGTATTAATAAGCACAGTCTAGGAATCTGACTAGTAAAATGCTGTTTTGTAAAAAGCCAGCAAATCATGACCAACTCAGAAAACAATATGGATCAAAACTTATGCTAGGTAATACAGATCTATGAACTTAATTAAGAAAACTGATGGGCTGCAAAAGGTGTTGCCAAAGTAATAAATACTTAAAGATCTCAGTGTATTCATGACTGTGGCACCCCAGTGAATTGAGAGCAGCAGTGAAAGAAACACAAAGGCTAAAACTGAGCTGTCTGAGGAAAAAAAATATATATAGTTAGTGGGTGTGGAATCCAGCTTCTCTGAGAATGGAAGATTATTTGATTTAAACATTCAGATCAAGGGATGCCTGCCCTAGAAAGTCCACGTGCTCAGATAGCCAGGTGGTCTAACACAGCTTATAGCCCGTATTCTTTCTGCCTAAGGCTGTCATTCATTGCCTTGTGTTGCAGCACAAACATTGGTTCCTCCTGTACAGACTTCCCAAGTACATCCACTCTGCAGTTTGTTTCTTCTGCTGTGTTCTGGCACAGCAGAGGTGAAAGCACTTTTTCTTTTGGAGCAGATTTGTTCAGAAAACAACTAAGCACCCAAGAAAAAGCAACATTTTGCATTTGAAACATCTGAAGGAGGAAAGAAAGACAAATTAAATCCTCCTCTATGAAAGAATACTGCTTTTGTCTTAGGGAACAACCTTTATCATTCAGATATGCTGTTGCAGCACTCAGCCATGCCAAACATCTATTCAAAGAGAATTCCTTTTTATTTTCCTTTTATTCCATACCTTATAAAATGTTCCAAGACAGCAACCATTATCTAAATGATTATTCAGCTGGGTAATCCAGCCATTATCTTAATTGTCCATCCAACCTTGCTGCAATCCTTCAACCAGCGCTGCTTATTTCAAAACTCCATTTCATCTCCTGGGAGGAAATAGGAAGATTTAACCTTGGGGTAGAAACAACTAAGGAAAAAATTTATATGAAGTGTTTTAATGGATATTAAAAAGAGTGGAGAGAAGAGGGAGGAGCAAATTATGCGGTTATTAGTAATCATCTTCAATCCTTTTTAATACTAAATGAGCAGATACTGTAGGGTGCTGTGATACCTACATTATGAAGCGAAAGGTCAGAAACTTTCATCTGAGATCTTCATCGAATGTTGTAGGAAAGGATATTTCTGTTATATACATGTATTAGATATACATTTGATTGCGGGTATTGCTGATGGTTTTAAATTCATCTTTTAACAGAGCACCACCCACTAAAAACAGTATAGCACCACTGGCAACTATTTAGTTGTGAGTTAAACATACATTACCCTCTGCGAGCACATCTACACCAGTTGATAGAAAATCAGCTTTGGATCACATGAAAATGTAAGCAACGACTGGGCAACCTGCAGAAAGTGGGAGGCAGTAGGACTAGCTGATTAAAAATATTACTGTTTTAAGTAGCTATTCCTTAAGAGGAAGTTAAGCGTGATGCTGCTCACCACCACAATGTGCCAAAATTACTACCTTATGTTAAATGCTGCTCTTTATGCTGTTCCAGTTCATAGGCTTTGAGAGGGGGCACAGGGGAGGTGGCAGTAGCTCGGAGGTGTTTTTCTTGCTTGATGTACTTACTAACAGCTCCAGCACAACAGCAGTCTGGGGAAGATGCCTACTTGATTCTGCTGAAGTCAGAGCTTCTGCTATCTTCCCCTACATGCACACACACATTGCTGCTTGCAGGAGTGCAAAAATGAAAGTGTAGAATGCTCTCCCTGGGAGAGTGCAGTGTGATGAGTATGGGACGGAGCTGCAGCCCGAGGCCACTTTGCTCTGCCTAGTGAAGTGTACCCAGAGTAGTTTCCTGCTGAGCTGCAGAGCCTGTTAAGAAGCAGGCAGAGAACAAGGAATCTCTGAGGCTGTTTTCTCTTACAGAAGATGATGATTTACTCCTGAGTAAGGAATGCTTGTAGGGAGAATGAAATCACCTTTGTATCCCACTCATGCTGGGTATTGCACAGCCAATCACCAGGACTGTGACTGAACCACCCTGTTTTCAAGGGGGATTACAGCCAAGACACCTCAGTTACAGTGCTCACACGTTTGGCATTGATATCTGTGTGAACTGTTTGCAAAATGGCTGCAGAGTGCAGAACAACACTTTGCTTATACAATTCTACTTCTCTTCCTGATTTGTTTAAAGGATTTAGCTGGCTGAAAGACTGGGATGCGATAAGTGAAATGGTGGTGACAGTGTGAATGAATCCTACTGGTCCCAGTATCAGATTTAGAGACACCATACACATCATTTCTGAGGTGTACTCTTACTTTCTTAGAAATTTGTCCGTGTAAAAAAGAGCAGAGATTAATAAAGTGATCTACCTGGTTATTTTCATTCTTTGGCAGTTTTAACTGAGGGTTGCAGAGAAATGCCACTCTCTGTCCTCAGATCAGCCACTCCATTGAACTGCCCCTACATGATAAATTCATCAGATCAGGCTACAAATGCATTCTGTTCATTTGTACATTTGTTGCCAGCTAGCATTGCTGTACATGATGCTAAATGCTTTGCCTGGGGACTTGCCATGGATGTGTTAAGCGGTGGTGATGCACATGTACAGGGCTTGGACACATTGCCTGTATTTCTACCCCAGGCTGGGAAGAAACAGAAAGGTGCAGGTAACTGGTTATGTACCCTAGCACCACAGGAAAGCATGAATCTAGAGATGATTTACTCTTCAGTAAAAGAAGATTATTCCGCAGTGATGCAATCTCATTTCTTCACCCTCTTTCCCAACTCACACTTTAGTTCTTGAACAATTCCATGGAAAACAGTGACTTGAAAGAGGGCAGTATCTATGCATAACATTTTGTCATTTTCTCTAATTTTCTGTCTCTACTTTTATAATCAGTGCCAATGTTGTCTTCAAGTCTCAATTGCTCTATTTTTTATCTAAGCCTGCACGAGCTATTTCTGTGGTAGTGTTCAGTTCATTTTCCCATTATTTCTTAGCTAAAACTTTCAAATTATTTTGTCTTTAGTTAAAAGTCTTTGCTGCTTCAAATTCACCCCGGGGAACTTCATTATTTTCCTTTCCAGCTATCTATCCTGTGTCAATTATGGGACCATTACTTCCGTTACCAAAGCAATGATACTCCAGTTTTCTAATAGAGAGATAACAGTGTTTGGTTCATATTTATTTTAATTGCTCATGGATATTGATCTAATGTGAAATTCATTTGTCTTTCAAATGTGATGAAATAGAAATGTGGAGGTCTTTTAAATGAGTGGAGGGCACGAATACAGGCAGCTCCTGTACAAACTGCTCAGTGCCACAGGCTGATTTTCATTGCTAAACATGCCAGTTGGAGGCATTTCTAAAGCACTCAATGCCACTGAACCAAAGAGCCAACCTTGAAATAAGAATCTCATTACAGGGAGAAGAATACTGAGAAAAAACAGGTGCCTGTATTGCTGAAATTGCTTTGTTATTCTTCAAATTTACTGGTTGTTATTAGAAGCATCCCTTAACCAAAATAACAGTTTCAGATATTTTGGAGGTAGTTAGGTCTGGCTTTGAAAACAGTATTTGCCTGCAAAAATTGCCTCACTGATTAGTTAAATCTAAATTTCAGCCCTAACTTCCTAAAACCTCAGAGATTATTTATTTTATTTGGAGCCCAAAATAGGGTCACTATTCCAACTCCCATTGTGATTATTCATAACAAGGTGCTGAGATGAAGCTCGATGAGCTGTGCTGGCTCATGTTCCTAGCTCTGTGTGATGCATCGTAACCAAATCCCAGTTCTTTCTGTAAGAGATTTTGCAGTGGTTAATGGAGAGGAATAAAGCAGTGTCTTGGGGAAAGGGAGAACTGGAGGGAGACCCAGCCTGTGTTCCCAGGAGTGCAGGAGCTTTCCCCATGAAAAGTCTGGCAAAGGCAATATTGGATGGGATGACGTGAGTTTGGGGGCTGGAGGTGACTGCCAACCACAGGATTTGTAAATCAAAAGAGGGGGAGCAGATTGGGAAGGTTCTGTGAACTCAGTATATAAAGCATCCCTTTCTATTTATTTATTTATTTATTTATAAATTGAGAGATTACCTAAAAGTGCTGCAAAAACCTGGTGTAAAGGCTTGTTTGTTCAGCCTTTAGGAGGATGTGTTGGCTATGCTATAAATGCCATATTAAGACAGTACAAAGTTGTTGCAGGTGACTGGTCTGTTTTCAGTTTCCTTCAGAGATCGTTTTTGGAACAAACGACATTCTAGAGGGGGCTTATCCCAAGGCAAAAGGAAAAGCAAATTAAGGGAAAAGAAGTGCATCTCAGACCCTGTAACACTGTTGAGCTGATAAGTGCCTGAAGTGAGAGAAGTACAGCCTTCAGTGTTCCTCGATGGCTCAAGAAGGTCTGACAGTGCCAATTCCTCTCTGTCAGAA
Source organism: Lagopus leucura (assembly GCF_019238085.1). Classification (NCBI taxonomy): domain Eukaryota; kingdom Metazoa; phylum Chordata; class Aves; order Galliformes; family Phasianidae; genus Lagopus; species Lagopus leucura. The sequence continues at coordinate 1,603,722 of NW_024962284.1, read as the reverse complement.
ATTTCATAGCCTGCTTCAGAAGCACAGTAACTATCTCCAGCTGCTGAAGCCACCAAGATGGTTTTGTTTCAAGATGCTAGAGGTTTAGATTTCCACTAAAACACAAATAAGTGTATGTCCTTAGCTGACACTAAGACACATGCTGTTTGTAACATGCACCGTGTGCTCCACTGCACACGTCCATTTTCACATAATTGGAAAATATCCACCAACCAGTAAATTAAATTTCAGTGAAGTATGAGTTACAACACAAATCTTGCTTGTCTCACACATCTTTGCTCCCTCCTCAGCAGACCTATGTGAAATTATACGTTCCAGGAGTACGTATTCCTACCTAGGACAAAATGTCAGTACTGTCACACTTCCTGAGTATGAAACAATTTTGCTAATATATATATAAAATATTTTATGATTAGAGAAAATCATTGCTCAAAGTCACTGCATTCTATGTTGCAAAGAAATATCCAGCAGAAATGTCATACTTGGAAGTTAGGAACTGCCTAAGTAATAGTGAGATCTCTGCAAAAGAAGGATTTTTTTTTTAAGCATTATTATCCTTTTGGCATGAGTGACTGATGGAAGAATGCTTTATTTCAATTAAGTGCAGAACCTGCTCTCAGTACCATGCATCCTTGATGAATTTTATTCAGTCACAGCTCCTTCAGGTGCAAGAGGTATACAAACAGCAGCTCTCTGCTCTCCTACCAGACCAACCCTGAGAGCGAATGTTCATTCTTTTCAGAACTCTGTATAGATACCTATACACACATCCCAGTGCTCAGAGTCTTTTGAACGTGTTGAAGGTTGGCTTTCCAGCACTCTTGCTGTTGATGATTCACCGATTCCTTTTTTGAGCTACTTCTCTCTTTTTCATTACAAAGGAGTTTCAAGAAGATTTAGCTCAGAATTAACCAAAGTTTCTCTCTCTTATTATTTTAAATGGGCAGCAGGATACAAGTTGCCCATTCTGAAAGAATCTCACTGAGAAACTTGGAATAATTTGGGAGAGAGTTTAAAACTGTGTCGTTATTCATATCTGAGGGCATTTGCATTTGAATAATGCCAATTAAAAGTGCCCTTCGAAATGACTGAAATAAGAATAATTTCTGTGCTCTGTGTTGCTTTCTAATTACAACTTGTTCAGAAGTTATACTCCCGTGGCAGAGAATGTCAGCCAGAAGTTACAAATGGCAAGTGCTTAGATGACTTTCAACAAGTATTCTTCTGTCTCACTCTGAATTTTCATAAACCTCTTTGACTGTTCAGTCAGTGGGCTGCCAATGTTTCCCCCAGGAACTAGTTCTATATGCTGATATATTTTGTGTCAGAAAGTTTTTCTGCTATGGAAACAATCACTTTGCTGTTTTTAACATCATCCAGTTATTTCTAATCTTCTCTCTTTGATGTCTGAATCTTTAGCTGCTGGTGCCACATTCATTCTGTTTAGCCCTTTATCATTTAATAGCTTCTGACTCCCAGTAAACTATTCAAAGGAAGAGTAGCAAAAACTACTCTGACCACCAAGGTTTGGTAGTAGCCTTATTAATGTTGTAGCACAGAAGGATACCTAGGTGCTAGTTTGAAATGCCATGGTGTGACTTAATTTTACAAATATTAAAATACTGTTGCTAGACCTGAAAGGCAGGACACATTCACAAGAAACTTCTTCTGAAGTCTTACCATGGCAGGAAAGGAGATGGCTGTTGTCTGTGCTGCTCCAGCTGTCACTTCAGGCATCCTGTTACCAGATAGCAGGGGCTGGGGAAGCCTTTAGTGTGCTTTGCGGCCGTGTGAGGCCTTTGGGAAGGAGCTAGCTATGGATGCAGAGGCTGTGTCAGCTCTCCTTTGCCTCTTTCTGATGAAGAGATGATAGAAAAAAAGAATAGAAATAGAAATTTTCGATTTTTGTTTTTCAATAGATTTTCAATAGAAAAAAAAAGAATAATTGGAATATTCCCACTTACGTCAACCAATACTTTTGAACAAGAGAGTCATACTCCACTTCTTCAAGAAATGCTCTTCCATTCATAAGGCTAAGTTCCTAAGAGTTTCCTACAAGTAACAATACAAACACCCACTGTATTTTCTTTTCAATGTCTATTTCACCACCACTTATTTCCAGGCTTCCTTCTTCAGCTTTTATATTCCTGAGGAAGTACATTCTTGAGGTTTTATCTGAGGTTTAGGCCTCAGATCCTACAAGATGAGACACTGAATATTAAGCCCAGAGTCCCTGAGGAGCAGCTGGGATTACCAAACTAAGAAATGTCAGTAAGATGAGAATTCACTAAGCAGAGCTTGTAGGTCACATTGTCTGCTTGGCTCTTTCTGTTGAATAAACACAAATCAGCAGGAAAACACAACGTTTGGGGGGACCTAGTATTTTCACACAATTTTCAGCTTATGTAGGTGTCCATCTGTAAAGATGTGGATACAGCAGCTCTGGTGAGCTCCAGAATACACAGTACCTTATTGCTTCGGGGTGTTAGTGAGTCACTGGGACAATTCAAAGTGAAATTTATTCTTGGATGCATGATACTCAAGAAGAATTAAGCTTATGCTGCATCTCCAATATTTCAGGTATGCCCCACTATGTGACTACAGAGTTCAGCTGGCTTGAAGCATCAGTGTGACAGTAGTGCAACTGCCCAGTCTTCACAGCAGTGTTCAGGACTGACCAGCTGGTAGCTGATTTCCTGCTACAAGGTAGGAGTGCATTTTCAGCTCCATTCTTTCACAAGTAAGTGGTTATCCTTGGCTGTATTATTGTCAAGTTCTCAAAAAAGATAGATGTGACTGCAATGTCAGACAAAACCAGAACATTTTAAATTTAAGGATTAATAGTAGCCTTGCTGGAAGGGAAAAATACCATGAAAGGTACTAACTTTAGCAGTAATGTCTATTTTAAGTAGTAATGAAAAGCAGTCTGCTATGTAAGAATGCTATTAAAGACAGATCCAAAGAGCAAAGAAACACTGATATCACCTAGCTTGCCCACAGTGTAATGGAGGACTGGATGTTTTGCTTTTCTGGACATTGCTTTCTGAATTAGTGTCTGCCGAACTCAGGGTGTTCATGGACACCATGTGGTGCTCTGCTTTGACCACTGGTTTAGTGGCACCAGAAAATTTTTTTTCCAACAAGCCCATTGATCACAGAGTAGAGACTGAAACCAAAGCTGATGATATTTTACAAAACAGCTGCATACCTGATGCATTCCTGTCAGTATATGTTTTACCACTGATGTGAAGGGAGCAGGATGTAGTACCCTTCACAGCAGGGCATTGCCAAGCGTAGTACTATTTGAATGTCTACTCATCTTCTAAGATGAGCCTAAAAAGTGCTGCAAAATTATTTATTGTCTTTATTAAGGTTGTGTTTCATTTATGCTGATTTTGTTAGGGGAAAGACTACGTTCTGTATCACTTTTATGCATTTATGTACAAAGGCTGTGGCAGCAGGATGTGGCTCACAGAAAAGCAAGGAGGAAAAAGTTGGAACCTTAGCTCTTTTGGCTTCAGCAAGTGCTGTTAAAAGCCTGGGCATTTGGAAATGAACATAGGGACTTTGCATTGTCTCACTGTTCTCCCTTGGAGCCAGTTTCTGTCCTCCCTCTTGGAATACTTTACTTTTTTTTTTTTTTTTTTCATCCAGTCACCTCACTGATTTTCTTTGTTGTTTTCTTTTTCTTTTCCTTTTTCTTCTTCTTCTTCTTCTTCTTCTTTTTCTTTTTCTTTTCTTTCTTTTTTTTTTTTTAATGAGAACTGGCACAATTTATCTCAAAAGACCTAAAGCAAAGCTAAATCCAGCTTTAAAGAACTTCCAGAGGTCTACCACAGGGGGCCCAAGAGTTTCTGAAAGGCACAGAGCCCCCAAGCAGATGTTGCTGCTCCTCCAGCAATGTTCATTATTATCAGGAAATGTAGTCCCCTTCTGGCTTTCTCCTAACAAGCAACTGCTAAGCAAGGTGCCTCTGCCCTGTGTGCCAGTCAGCTTGCTCAGCTGTGCTGGTTAAATGGCAGACAAATGCGCTGTGTTACATATAGGGGTAATATAACCCCTGGGTGATATTATATATCACACCCCTGGGTGTGATGGAATTTTCTCCCAGGCAGGGGATTAACCTGCAACCTCATTTGTCTTGTACTACAATGCAGTGTCACCATGATAATCGCAAGGCAAATAAATAGTTTACTGCTTGGCTTGAGGTAAGTAAGTAAAAATTAACTACTTTTATTAACTAAAATGGTGAATGCTGACAAGAGAGAAGCTGAGTGGACTCAAGGAAACCATTACAAGATACCTGGAGATGTGTGCCATGGTGAAAGACAGGCAGTCTGGGAGATCTGTCAGGAGTGGGTGAAACTGGAGTTGTTAGGGGGGTCAGTGCTCTGCAAAATCTTCATAGACTATACAACATAAAAAAAATTGTGGAAATCGAAAATGCTTTTGTCCACTTGGTAGCACTGTTCTTTGCCAAACAAGCTGCCACTTATAAGTCCCTCATAAAATAAAAAAGGGCTGGATATTGTTTTCCATTTCTGACCTTAACTCTTTGTTTAACTAACTCTGCTTTTGATAGAGGACAGTGGTGGGGAAGGTATGCACCAGTCTCCCTTCTTTCTTTTCTCTCAAAAGATCTTGTCTGAAAGCTGCACTCTGGGAGAGTGTGAAGGCTGAAGGTGGAAAACAAACTTAAAGATGCTTTGTCCCATTTGCACACATTTAAAGTGACACTGGAACTGGAGAGCATCTAGGAGTGGCCACGGTATTATAATTCAGCAACAACAGGCCTTGGACAATCTCAAGGGTCATCAGGTGAATTCCTTTCTTCAAATAACCCCAAAGAGAGGGTGAGGCAACTTATTGAAGACAAATGAGCTCTGAAATTACACACATGGGAAAAAATATGGCAGCAGTCAGCATGTGTGGGTTACTCTGTCACAGAAGAGAAGAACTACTTCTCCCAGAGGACTATTTGCTGTTCTGTTTCTGTTTTCCACTCAGAGGAAAAGAAAAAAGCTGTTCACAGATGACAAGACAACCCCTTTTTTGACATTCTGGCTTGTCTCTGCTCCCAGCCATATCACCTCAGATTACTTAGAGTAAGGCCTTCAGTTTTCAGACACTCTCATTTTATTTATTGGCTTCAATTCTAATTATATTGTGTTATATTGTGTTATAGTGTGTTATCTTGCATTCCGATATCTTATTTAGCAAAATCCATAGACTCATAGAATCAAAATTAGTTTGTTTCTCTTCAGATTGTTGCTGCCCTACCCTTTCCACTTTTCACCTTTTCCCTTTCCCAGGGCTTGGGTCCGTGGGTTACCCTGCCCCACTAGTCATGGAACCTGGCTGAACCGGCCCATAAACTGTTGACATAGGATCACTTGAGGGCCCTTCTCAAAAACTTTCTGGACTCAAAGGCCATGTAAGCACGCTAATTAGCATTCAGGGGTCATCTGAGGTTACGACTTGGCCAGTGAGGTTATCCGAGGTCCAAAAATCCCATCCAAAAATGTTGGGACTCAAAGGTCATCTGAGGACACCAGTTAGCACTCAGGGGTCATCCGAGGACACAACACAGCCAGTGAGGTCATTTGAGATCTCTGCTAAAAAAAAATTCTGGACTTGCTTAAAGGTCCTTTGAGATTCCCTATTAGTATGTGAGGTCATTCACTGTCATTATTTCAAACCTCTCTGCAGCTCCTGATTTCCTTGAATTTGGTGGTACTTCACTATAGTGGGCAGTTTGATCAGCTCCCCTTTCTACTTCCAGGATCCAGTCAGCAATTCTGAGTCCACTGAGCCCCAAACTCATACCCCATGTCATGCTTCTTGCACTCAGCATGCAGAAGGAGCAACAGTGACGCTTTCCTTGGCCTCTTACTTCCCTTACAGGTGTTCTTTTTTGTTTTTCTTTCTTTTTTTATTTTTGCCTGTTCATGTGACCATCTCACTTTTGCTTTATGGATTGAATTCCCCTTTCTTACACGCTGACTACTTACTTAAAATGCTTAGACAGTTGTACTGGGTCTCAGGATAACAGAGAAAACCAACACCACTCTGTACCCACTGGTATGCAGTAATAGAAAGTAGACTTACTTCATGCTGGAGATAGTGTCAAACACAAGACTGTAAAATCACAAATTTATTTTATTCCACTGTTACTTATTTTATAAAGAAAATAATTAGACAATCACCAGCTCCACAGCTGCTCCCATCGACCAGCTTTATTACATTCCACGAAGCCAACACTGTTTCAATGCTGCTCAGCAATCTCAGCTTCATTGTGGGATGAAAGCTAATGGCCAACAGTTTTTTTAAAATGCCGAGAGCAGGAAAAGAAGAACAGCGTGAAGTAAGTGAAGGCAATAATATTGCCTTCTACCATGATATAAACGTGTGCGTAAAGGTGTTCGTCAAGATTTAGTTCAGAAGAGTATACAGGGACAAGAGGCTTACCCTTTCTGGAAGGTTGGTGAAGTCTCCAGATGGGCTTTGTTTGATGCAGCTCAGGATACAGTTGGCTTTCTGGGTTGCAAGGGCACATTGCTGGTTCATGGCCAGATGCCATCTACCAATACCCCCAGGTCCTTTGGCAAGGCCAAGCTACAACCTTTCATTCCCTAACTTGTACTGATAGTGGGAATTGCTGTAACCCAAGTGCAAGACTTTGCTTTAGTCAATAAATTATGGCTGTCTAGACTGCATATTCTGCTATGCAAGTAAGCATGACAGGTATATACACTCACATGCTCAGGTTTCATTGTTTTATATTGACAGGAGAAATCTTGGCAGTTGTTAGTTGCAATCTGTGTAGTGCTGCATACATGGATTCTGAAAAATTCAACTTAATCAGTTTAACCAATATAGGAACCTATGCAGAGCCAACAGGAAATCAAAGATTTTACAACCTGCTCATAATGTCCTGTATGCAAACTTCCCCATCTGTAACCAAGCCAATACATAAGTGCAGTAGTAGATTCTGTCATCACTCAGAGATGTACTTTACTGCTAGATCCACTCTTTAGCTTAGAATTTATTTAAAAAAATAAAAAAAAATAAAAAAAGCAAGCCCTGCTTTATGGAGATCTCTTGTCTTCACCCAGGATTTAGCTGATATTCTGGAGATGACTCAGATTCTAGCAAAAATTTGCATCAGTGTAGGAATGCAGAGCAAACACAAAAAGTCCTCTCTCTTCCAGACTGCAGCAATGAGAAAAAAAGGTCAGTCTGGAAAGATTAAAGAGCTTTGTCGGTTCAGAAATTTTCTTCAGGAGCCTAAAGCTCAGGAGACAGAACACACACACACACACACACACACACACACACACACACACACACACAAGAAATATGTATGTGTATTTTTAGTCAGCCAAATATGCTGAGTCTGGCTTGGGTTTTTAAAGAGATTACTCTACTGTTGACAGTGAGACAGCTGAGCACTGCAACCATAAGGCTGGGTGTGATCCTTCCCACTTCAATTAGCCACAGCATGTTCATTAGTGGCAGCTGAGACACAGCTGGGCCTACAAATTGAAAATCCCATAAGGAACTGCTGCTTAAGGTGGTTTAATGCAGAACTGATTAATTGTAGGTGGTATCTAACTAATGAAGTTATGCAATGATTTATATCACAGTAAAAAACACAACAATTTATGGTCATATTGGTCAGATCACAGTACACCAAGGAGTTCCCTACAGTGATTCCATGATTCTGGATTTAGTTATCTATCGGCAATCCCTATCATAGGGATAGTTTACTATTTAGATCATTATAGTCTATTTGCCCACTCACATCACTTTATGTGAAATCTTAATGCATGAGTGCTACATCTGACACCCCAATTGGAATCTAACAGCTTGAAAAAATGGGCTCTTATTGCTCATGCAATAAATAAATCCTGCTTTCTACTGGCACCATTTAATTCACAGCTTCCCCTAATGCTCACCTCCTTTCTGTCAGGTTCTTTCTTTGAAATAAAAGCTCTTCCACCCCCTTTTCCTCTTAGGACCAGCATGTTTCCTACAGTGAAAGAAGCACCATGCACTGAGACCACACTGGCTCTGCAGGCCCTATGAACGGGGGAATCCATCAGCAAGTGCCATACTAATGGAGGACCTTGGTTGGTGTGGCAGAAATACAGCCTGAACCAGTGATTGAGCACCTGGTGGGAGGGCAGGGCCAACCCTGGGGAGCTGAGTCATATGCAGTGCACCTGAATGACAGGAAGGGATGAAGCCAGGATCCACCCCTTCCATCATTTAAGCATTGGCAGAGGCAATGAAGGTATTTCATTTGAGATCTCTGCCTACCTGAGGCCCTCCAAAGGTAAGCAGCTCTTTTCCTCCGTTTCTGCACCTATGGCAAATGCATCTGGGCTGATCCTCATTTGCTGCAGCCAAAGGCTTTGCCACCCTGCTATTATCACAGTACTTTCCATCCCATTACAGTGTTATGCTAGACAATCCAGACAGATATTTATTTACAAGGGATTACTTAAAAAAAAAATAATGTGTTGGATGGTCACTAGGAGCCCAACTACACCAAAAGATGGAACTCTCGTAGGAAACCCCGGGTCACCTGGGTTCCCTGTGGCTAAGCACTGCTCAGGTTATTGAAAAATAGGGACCTATAAGGGATAACAGTCTCATTAAATCCCCTTCAAAAATGGCTGACTTGAATAAATTAGGACAAAACTTTTTGACGACTGAGGAAAGAGTAGTGCCATAGCATGGCTACTGCTTCTCACTATTAACGCATATCATTCCTCAGAGGAAGAATTCAAAGATGAAAATGAGTTTTTGAAAGCTTTTTTGACCTGTACACAGCCCATATAGTTCTCTCACATGGCCATCTGGGAAGTCAGACAGCACATATAGAATGACAGTGGATTACAGAGAATTAAATAAGGTCATGCTGCCCATTCATGCTGCTGTACCCAATATGGCCTCCCTGATGGACACATTGATTAGGGAGATAGAAACCTACCACTGTGTCCTAGACTTGGCAAATGCATTCCTCAGTATTCCCATCCATGAAGAATTGCAAGACCAGTTTGCATTTACATGGGGAGGCAGGCAGTGGACCTTCCAGGTCCTGCCTCAAGGATACGTGCATTCACCAACCTACTGTCATAACTTAGTTGTGTGTGACCTAGCAGAGTGGAATAATCCTAGTAACATCAAACTGTACCACTATAGTGATGATCTCATGTTGACATCCGACTCGCTGGAGGCATGAGGAAGGGCAGTAGACTCATTAATTGATCATTTACAAGAGAAAGCCCTGTACAGTCAGCCAAGACATGCCCTAGTGCAAGCTGAAGTGTTGATCCAGGACAGGAACACAGCCTGTATCTTGCCATGAAAGGCAGACCTACCTCTTCTGGTACCTCTGAAACATCTATAGTACACTCTTTGAGTCCACAGGATCGCTGAGAGGAGCAACATGACATCAAGATGCTCCAGTGTCACTATAAGATCAGCATGACACCAAGTGGTGAACTATATGGGACTGATGGAATGCAAGCTGAACCTTCTCTTGTCCAAGCAGCCATGTGCCTTCAGGAGAACCACTGAGTACTGGCCCACAAAGGAACATGAATCTCAACTAGAACCAATCATCAATCGTCTTATATTTTCTCAATCTACACCGAGACAGGCAAAACTGTACAAAGCGTCACTGACTCACGCTATGAAGGGGTGGAGTGTAGCAGAAATGCTAACTCACAGCCTGAACTAGTGATTGAGTGCCTGGTGGGAAGGCAGGGCCAACGCAGCGGAGCTCAGGGGCATGCCTTTCCCAGACCTTATTTAAGGGTTGGCAGTGGAGGTGAGGGCATCTCACTGGAGATCGCTGCCTACCTCAGGCCTTCCAAAAGTAAGCAGCTCTTTTCCTTCATTTCTGTGTCCACAGCTACTGCATTTGGGCTCATCCTCATTTGCTGCAACCAAAGACTTTGCCACCCTGCTATTATTGTGGTGCTTTCCATCCCATTACAGAATTACAACTGGTATCACGGTAATGCTAAAATAAAGGCAGAAAAGGTGTGAAACCTTGTGTCCAAGGGAACAGAGTCACTTCACAAAAAAAAAGTAAGTGAGGAAATGAATAGGTCAGATTCAGACTCTTATTACTAGACATTACTTCACCTAGAGGCCCTCCTCTTGCCTCACAGATGTAGCTTTTTTTCAACAGCCGTTCATGCATTTCAGAGGGCCAACAGCATAAAAGGAATCTAAAAATAGGTTAAAGCCTGAAACCAAAGAGCAGCTGTTTCACTAGCAATGAGAGAAGCAGAAGGAAAAAGAATTGTAGGACAATGTATTACTGAGTGATTTTTATGTTATATATTTCATGCTATCTTACAGAAGGTCTTCGAGTATCTGGTCATTTCAGATTTGCAGTAACTGACAGAGCTAGAACCTACCATGTGCGCTCTTCTCATCTTCTTAAAAGGAAGATTATTAGGAAATGGGGATCTGAGACATGAATACAGTATGCAGAGCTAACAGATGTCTTATGGGATCATGGAATCATAGTATGACTTAGGTTGGAGGGGACCTTAAAGATCATTGAGTTTGAACCACCCTGCCATGAGCTGATTGTTCTCCACCAGCTCAGGCTGCCCATGGCCTCATCCAGCCTGGCCTTGGGCACCTTCAGGGATGGAACATCCACAGTTCTCTGGGCAGCAATGCCAAAGCCTCTAAGTAAAGTATTTCCCTCCTACCATCTAAATTTCCCCTTTTAGTAGAAAGCCATTCTCCCTTGTCCTATCACTATTAGACCATGTGAAAAGTCATTCACCTTCCTGCTTATAAGCTCTCCCTTCAAGTACTGGAAGACCACAATGAGGTCTCACCAGAGATCTAATCTTGCACTAGAACAGGAAGGTTCTAGGGAATCTCAGGTGATAGCAAGAGACTGCCTGTTGTAGAATGTTCCAAGGGGAAGAGAGACTGCCTGCTGGGAGCTGCATCACTGCTGTGCTCTTACTTACGAAGTATCAGCTGTAGAAGATGAATTTTCTGCATCCTACAGGTCCTTGGACACCTACAATTCTGTAGAAAAGAAATCCCTTCTATCCTGATTAATTCTTGTCCTTTATTCAAGAACTCTGCAACTCATCAAAAGGCTGATCCCAGCCTTGAAAGAGCCTGCCAGGCCAAGTTATTCAGCTAGCTTGGAATAACAAACTGAAAACAGACAGCCAAACAAAGTAGGATTCGTTGTGTTAGCTGGGGTGATAGCAAACAGAAAATCATGTGTAAGTACATGGATATGGCAGTTTAGAGCAGGAATTGAATTTAATAAAAATGAGGTTAGGGATGAGAGCTCTCAGAGCTCATATTATACAATCATTAGCTGGTATGGACGTACGGGCCAAAAATGAGATCAGAGAAATAACAAGTAGGGTGTTAAGCCACTGGCAACTATATGACGTGAGAAAAGACAAAGCTAAATCCTCCAGGTTACAGGGAAGAGATGCACCAACATTCAGATTACAAGCAAGGCTTGGAAATGAAAATTTAAATTCTTCTTCTATAAAGATCTGAATTTATCAGTAACACTTCATTCCCCAGTCCCTAAAGAAGCTACCTCAAGGGTCATTTCACTCTGAGAATGCCAACTGACACATGGAAAACATTACTGTCTAAGATCAGCTTTAAAAGGTGGGATGAAGGATGCCCCTGTTTGTGTCAGTAGAGAGAGGGCACCATCTATGACAAGATGGTGACACACAGGACACACCAGTGTTTCATCATTTCCAGACTTCATTCCTTAGGACATACTTCACTGCCTACTTCTGGTCCTGGAGTGGGCCTGGTGTGTGAATGACCACTGGTGACTTCCTATGGTTCCTGTTACTCTTGCTACCATTCAGCAAAAAGTAAGAAAGATGGGCAGCTTCTGAGGAGCTGAAGAAAACTGTCAGGTTCAGCTACATCCTGAGGGGTCAAGGCAGAGGGCCATGAGGAAAAGGAGGGCAGGGAGAGAACAGGAGAGGGAAGGATTTGTCAGCAGGAGAGCAGATGTTATAGAGAGAAAGCAACTACAAGTCCTCTTTTTCTCACTGATGGAGGTCATACACACAGAGACTGCAATGCTCTTAAGACTGGGAGAAGCAATACCTTTGATAGTACAAAATGACCACAACCAGCTCAAGTGTTTGGCAGCGAAAAATCACACCTGAAGAGCCGCTGTTATCTGAAAATAGCAAAGCAAACAACTTTGTGCACTGCCTCTCCTTCTGTTTGTGTCAGCTTTAGCCTCAGAAGTCAGCTGATGTTTTAAAGACCTTGGCAGCCAGGGGTAGAATTCATCTGAAAAAAATCAATTAACAGGTTCACATCTGAGCTACTTGGATTAACCTCTCTTTAAACTTAATGGACATAGTACCATTCATCACACACTAAAATAGGCCAGGTGAGTCATGCCTAAAAATATCCAATCCTCTTCATTAACTAATAAGGGAGCCCTAGAGCTCTTGGTGCAGCTGTAGATGTACATCCATCACAAATTTCTGAGGTGCCAAGGAGTGAATCCCTCTTTAGGTTTCTGGCAGTGACCCTCAGACCAAGGAATGAATCCTTGATCCAGCTGACCCATCCCTCCTTTTCCAGCACAGCTTGAGGATCAGCTGGGAGAAATGCCTGTGCTGTGCTCTACTCTATTTTCCTCACTTAGTACAAGCAGCGGAGAGGAGTGGAGCTTTGGGATGGATGTTTTGGGATTGTCTGATCTCCAACACAAATGGAGAAGGAGAGAGAAGGTCCCTCTGTGCTCGGCCAGGAGGGCTGAAAGGCAAAACTGCCCAGGGAGATTGTTACTGACAGGAAATAGCCGTCTCTGGGGCTGAGAACCACATAGGGCTCTTTGAAAGAAAAGCTCTTATAACTGTGAAGAAAAGGCTTTCACTCACAGGACTCAACAGTATCAGTGGGAAGACTGATGGCCTTAAAGATTTCATTTACCCACATTGCTAGCATCCCCCCAGAGGCTGGCATTGCGGGGAATTATTTGTGGTTGAGCAGTCTGGAGAGGATGGGAAAATAGTTTGGGCAGCACAGCCCTAAGCAGAAACCATATCTGACTTCTGTGTCAATTCCAAGAACAACAGTTTTTCATCGAACCCTTTTCCAGCATCCCAGGGTATTTCTCACAGTCACTTCTCCCCCATGACTATGCTGGAAAGTAGCATTATGTAAGACCTGCTTTCCTCATGGGAGACCACACTGTCCCAGACTGGGACACCCACAGCGCTGCTGAGCTGAGGATGTGCTGGTGCTTGCCAGCAGCTCTTTGCCAGCACTCAGGAGCAGAGGAACAGCACTCAGTGCTTAGGCTTGCAAGGGAATACTGATATTGACACTTTCATTTACCTGTGTGTACATACACTTAATGTAAAGAATTTAGACAAAGCTCACTTTGGAGTTATCAATCAGTTCAAAGACAGATGCATTCTGTATGGATACCCCAATGACTGCTGTGCATTCTTTGTAATTTGCTCTACACTCATTAAACTTGAAACTAATATAAAGTAAGTGCACAATTGAGCATGCTAATAATAGCACCAGTCCATTTCTTATACTGTTTCCATAAAGATATTTTTTATAGCACCTTTGGCACAACTGAGACCTTGCATAATTAAATTTGATTTTACTTTCTTACAACTCTAAGCTTAACTGGAGATCTCTAATTAGTTACAATCATTTTTTTCTGGAATGTGTTCTACTTAGCATAATCTTGTACTCATCTAGCCAAACACCATATGTATTTATTAATATCTCCTACTGATAGCTTTGTAACTGAGACATTTTGACCAAGTGAGATAAATAACTACGTGCCTCACAACCACAACTTTTTGTGTGGCATCTGCTTTGGGTGCTAGGATGATATACTCAGTGAAAAATAGCAGACTACACATTACAACTCCAGACATGTACTGATTATGTAAGTTATTTTGTCATAGCAATGCTTGCCAGTTCTTCAGAGCTTTCTATTCACAGATGTAGGGCACAGTATGCCTTTGGAAGCTATCTGGCACACAAAAGCCTTTGAAAAGATCCACAAATAAGTTAAAAGTAATGGAATTTGAAAAAGCATTTGTACCTACCAAAAATACTGCAGGGTCTCAATGTCTTTAAGTCAATGCCACCTCTAACTTCCATTCACTGTTTTCTCAACACTTAGCATTCAAAAATCTTAAAGGTAACACCAACATTATGTTATCTAAATAAATAATGACACCATTTCATTTACTCACAGATTTCTGTGCACACAAGTTGGATACACGCTTTGTGCTTCCAAAATGTTTTATTTATTTTTTTCTGGACAGAAGCATCGTAAATGTACCACGGGCAAAAGAAGCTAAAGATTTGGGTTACTGCATTTCAGCTGGAACACTAACGCATACCATGCCCTTCTCCCGGCACATTTAAATTAGTGATGCAATTAAAGCAATTGACAGCAGTTTGGCTTACTTTCAGACTGAAATGTAGTTGATAGAAATGGTCTAAAACCAAAAAGATATCAAGCTGAAATATCATGTCTTCATGTATTCATGATACTTCTGGGTACACATACTTATTAAAAGACAACATTCTGACTTCGTGAAAATTATTTTGGACCAAAGAAGGTTTATGGAATATAGTAGAATCCAGCCCCAAATTTTTAATGTGCCAGCATCAAACAAGAGATTTCATGTTCTGCTCTTACAGCTCTCTGTTCTAGGTCACAGACAACAACCCTCACTGTAAAGTGGCAATGAGCTTTATAGTTTACACTACTTCTCTTTTTGTGCATTATGGTTTCTTATCTTTTCTCTTTATCGGTTTGTATCTGGTACACCTACTTTGTTACTGATGTAAAGAAGCAATTCAAAATGCAATTATTTATTTTCACATTAATCTTCCTTGTTTAAATAATTGATGAACATGGACACTTGGAGTCAGAGGTCATTACTGCTTCTGCCTTTCTGATCTTTGTGGTAGCAACTCTGTCAAGCCACTAGAGAACATGTCTCGAATTGCTCAGTCTTTGATCAGCCAGACTTGAAACTGCCTGAATACAAATCTCTGCTCGCTCCTCCAAAATCTGTTTTCCACAATCTACCCCGTTTGCCTCACATACACTTAAGCACCTGATTTTGCATTAAGTCTTCTTCATCTTCTGTATCACAAGGAGTCTGGGAAGCCACAGACTGCTCATCCTGCAGTTCACCTCTCTGTCCAAACATCCAAACACTCTGGGTCACTTCTGCTAGGCAAAAGGCCCGGCAGCATAGAGCCACTACCTCACGACACTGCTGTACCCTAACAGCACAGATCACACCCTACTTCTCTGCAAGGATCTTCTGCTGGGGTTCATAGATGCCATTTTGGGAAATCCCAAACTATGGTCACTTCTGCAGCACTAAAAACTACGCCATCTTCATCCAAACTTTTCTAACCTTGTATTTCATTATCCAGTAATTCATGTCAATATACATGGCCCAAGCCCATAACAAACCCCTGATGGTCTCTTACAATGCAATGGAGAAACTCTCATCTTAACCCTGAGACTGCTCATCTGCTGGGGCTGCTGGGGCATCTCGTGACAGGAGCAGTTCTCTTTCATGGTTTTAATACAGCTTGTGTTATACGATTTCACAGCCATTAATATATTCTAATAGATGTGTAGGATGACCTCCTTTCATAACATTGAAGTTTAAAAATTCATTACAATCTGAAGAAAATACTCTGGACTAGGAAACAGTTTCATTCTGAGGGAGATAAGTTGGTGGCTTCCTGCTAATCAGCACTGCTAACATTTTAATATATACAGTATTTTCTCAGAATGTTGAATAAAATTGTAAGCTCTAAGAGGGAATAAATGTTATAAAGATAGAAATCTCTACTGCCATTTAAGTGATAAGTTAAAAAAAAAAAGCCATCTTTTCATGCTTGGGGGTATTTTTCACTCAGAAGTCACTTTTTAATCTGATTTAAATCCAATTAAGTCTGAACATCTAAAATGAAGAACAAGTCTTTGAATTTATGTATAACTGATTTAACTAATCACTGTTTCACTGCAGAGCTACTACGCAAACAAACTATGAAAAATAAATGTGAAATCAGACCCAAACCACAGACAGCCTTGATTTTAGTTTTTAAATAAATTAGTAATCATGTTGCACAAAGCATGGCCTTTTTTTTTTTTTTTTCTTCTTTTTTTTTGCTATCAGCAAGCCTAAGTTGCAGTTATTAGATTTAAAAACTAACAGTGAAAAGTGGTGCTATAGTTCACAAAAGACATTTTTTTGCCTTCCCATTTAGGACAGAAAGCACTTGCGATCCCTGATGTGCACAGAGGCCCAGAAATACCAGTTTCTGCCACATTTTATTGGTAAGTTGAAGAAAGATTGCATTACAGCCATCACAGCTGTAGCCAGCTGCATGCCACAGAACATCATAATTGTATAACTCCAGGATAATGGAAAAACTTTTAAAGCTTCCTGTCATAAGATATCTTCCATTAAGCTGCTGTCTGCCTGACATGTGCAAACCGCCATCTTATCGATGAGACGACACTGAAGTGCTGCCAGAGGATCAGTGCCTGCTGCAGCAGCTTCCTCGCTGTGGGTCACAACCCACTGCTACAGGAGAGCTCCTCCCAGAGTGCCCCAGCACCGGGGCACCAGCCTCCTGGAGGCAATCTCTCTGCCATTTTAACCTCCCTTGTGAGGTGCATGCTCCTGTCCATTGGAACAGAGCTTCCAGAGGCTTTCCATCAGGAAGAGCATTACGCAGAAGCAGCACATTCCTGAAATCCCCATCATCTGCCTATCATAGTGCAGAGACAGCTGCAAACTGTGCCTCCAGCAGCTGCAGCTGAGAAACGCAGTGGCTGTTTGGCAAACTGGAAAAGGTGGCAGCCCCCAAATGACAGCTCCCAATCACCGCCTCACTCCTTCCCATGAAATAAAGCATTTCTCCCCCTTTTTGAACTATGCAACAGTGCATAGACGTGCCTTGGAGATGCAGATATACATAGGGGGAAATAAACTGTCTGAGATTATTTCTGAAACCTCTACACAATTCTGCAAGTCCAGCTCAGTACTGTAGCAACAGGCAACAAACCACTCACACTGCTGTTTTGCAGCGACTTTTCTCAAGGTTTAAGTAAAAAAAATTACTTAGTTAGAAGGGGGCTTTTTTGTTGGTTTTTTTGTTTGTTTGTTTGTTTTAAATAATACTTGTATCGATAAACTAGTATTTACTATAAAGGGGAAAAAAAAACCAAACACTTCAAAATTAAGGCAATTGGACTTTCTGTTCTTCAGTCCATAACATACAAGCATTCCATTTTTCATCTTGTTTGCAGCCCCTGCCTAACAATCCTTGGCACTAGAGAGGATTAACAACAGGATGATGGTTATAATCATACCAGGCCTGCCAAGCATTAGCTTGTGGCAGTGCCATTAAAGGCCCAAGAATTTCAGCTGGAACTACAGGTATTTCTCTTGTTACAAAAACAGCACTGGGGAGCCCCCAGGCAACAGGAGTAATACAAGAGGCTGATAATGCAAACAAACCCCATATTTGATCTCAGAAATGATGTTTCAGTCCTGAAGCTCTTCAACACAGGTATCTGTTACATCTGTTACATACTGATACATACTGTTATCTGTAACACATTTCTGTGCACTCCACCTCCAGGGCTGACATACTACGAGATGCTTCTGAGTATTTTATTTTATTTTTTTTCTTAAACATGGACTACTTGGAAAATTAAAAGGAAAACATACCATTGTGAGATTTGATCTATTTCCTCTCTCATATGGAAAAAGGTTAGTTATAAGTAACACAAAGTGATGGATCTGTGGGAGAGCAAAATTAGCTATGACATGGTTTAAAGCACTTTAATAAATTTATTAAAAGTCAAGATGTGCTTCAAAATAAATCTCAGTGCACTTTCAAAAAATTGCATGGCTTAAAAAAGATGCACTCAAGGAATGAAGCAACACTTTTTTTTTTTTTTTTTTTTTAATTGCATTGGGAATTATCAGTGTGGTTCCAGTAGCAGAGTTTTTTTTCTGCAGCATTCTAATGAGCACAACCAGATGTATGAACCTTAATGCTTCTAATTTACAGAAATGGGGAGACATGGTGTTACGTATAAAGCATTTGTACAGTGTTTATTATGGAGCAGTTTTCCCTTCACCTCCATATACCGTAGTCACTGTAGGAAACACAAAGAATGGGAAAAAGAATGGATGTGGCTGACAGCGATTACTGATGAGTTGGTTCTCATTGTTTTTCCCTGTATGATTGTGTTTCAGTATGTTGCTATGTTAAATATAGCATACTCTGTCAATTAAGTTATATTTCCCACTTATAAGCCCATAAACAAAGCAAATAAACCAGTGGAATGAAGGGGTGGGAGGCAGGCACGGGAGGGAGGCACAATTTAGCAACTGCTTGAGACCACATACGGTTAAGACAAACAAGGTATGGCAATTCATGCGCACACAAACACGCTCCTATTATTCAAGGCTGAGCAAATCTCCCAGGGGACAGTTTAATGGCCACTATCTACCTCAAACAGATGAAATCCCTTTTCTTAATCCCCAGTCCCCTGAACTTTATTCCACTGCTATTTAAATTTGTCATAAAATCTTTTATTTGCCTTGCCATGTTATTACCTAATCAGTAAGTATATTATGCTCTAATGATTTGTATGTGCTCGCTTTGGTGCGTGAAAAGAAGCCAGGTTACAGTGCCTTCCCAAGCAAGCTGTAAATAAAAACACTGTACAGAAAAAGACAAAGAAACCATACAGCAAGATCAAAAGGCCCTGGGTCCTCATCCTAGGCAAGTCTCAGGAAAAGACAGATCTTTCTTCTTTTGCAAATGCACTTTTTTCTCTTCTCATCAGTATTTAGTCTGTGCCATCTTACTCCTCGGCAATGCCTGCAGCAGGAAGAACAAGCTGTTAGCCTCTGGGGCCGCGTCTGCAGCATGGGGAAAAAGACAGAGGTGCTCACAGACCCTATTCTCTGGCTCCCTGAGTCACCACTACTTGACAGGCCACAGGGCAGCACTGGGATTACACCATGCTTCACGCTGCCAAAGAGTGGCAAGCCAGGTCACAGGCTGGTTTAGCATCCAGAAAGGGACAATAATCAAAATGTGAATTAAATTGGTGTGAAAAACCTACTTGCATCCCATGTCCGCACAGGGTTTGGGTGTGTAACTCAGGGCAGTGCATCTTGCTGACTTGCTGTAAGGCTGTTAGAAGAACAGAACTGGAATTGAGCACGAGCTGATGGTCTGTATCCCCTCCTCCAGTCTGAACGGAGCAGCCAATAAAAGCTACCAGAATACAAGAGGCAAAATATTTACTGCCTGTTTATTTATGCGTGCTACCCAGTCACCTTGAATTATAATGTCACTCCAGTTCCTAGCTGTGTTTTGAGCCTTCTAGACTCTTTTTTTTTTTTAAACCAAGAGAGTAAATCGGGCAGGAAATATTATTGAACCCAACACATCACTGTGTGCTCACGGCTGCTAAAAACTCCATGACTGCCCTCTCAAGTTCCATTAAAATAGAACTTAATATTTTTTCTAAACTATTACCATATGTATAGAAAGCAAGTATGAAAAAGAAAAAAAACCAAAACAGGGCCGTGACTACGTCTGGTTCTAGCAGAACCGTGAACTACAATTTGGAGTTCCTTGACAGAGGCAGAAGTTATAAATATCAGCAAGTGTTGTGCATTGCTTCCCCCATGTCTTCTCAGTGCAATCTGTTCACTGCTTTGAGACCTGAGACAGCCACGTATTCTACTTTCCCTGTCAGTGGCCAATTTGCAAGAAAGCGAGTCATAAAAATTTACTTTGTAGCAAGCAGTACAGTACATTGTCATTCAACATTGATGTTGTTAGAGGATAGCAAATCAATCAGCAGTTCTTATTCAGTACCGTTGTAAGCCACCTGCTTCTATCCCTCCAAAGCAGGCTGTTGCAACAAAGTCATCACTGCCGTACAATCAAACAATTATTTTAAAACGTCAAAACAATGTTGCGTCAAAAGGTTTCTAACTGCCCTACCACTTAATTAAATGAAATGGTTGGACTAGAAAGAAATTTCAGAAAGAAGTAACTTGCCACTCCTTGTGGAGGTTCACTCTAATCAGAAAATATTTATTATAGAATTCTCAGAGTCAGAAGAGATCCTGAAGGGCCATCTGCTCCAACTCTCCACCTTCCCAACTCCAGCTGTGCTGCCAGCTGCAGGCTGTAACAAACTCCTGTCCACACATCTACATTAACACACAACAACAGCTCACCCAGCCCCCTGCTCCCACCACACAGTGAGGCAGCTCAAAGGGCACCTGTCTGTTAGGGCACTGTCTCCTTTGGACTTCTTTTCGTGTTTGCACTGCTTAGGAGTTTTTCCTATAAATCATTTGTATACTTAGTGTCACCAGCTTCATGAATTCATTTGTCTTCACTAAAAGCATCATTGCCTGTGTTGATATCACCTGGTTCTTCAGCCCATGTGTTTCTCTTGCACACTCATCTTCTAATTTCAGCTGCTCAGTGCCCAGGTATCCAACACTAAGGAGTATTAGTTGGATTTGCTTGACTTCAGCTCCACTTTTCTCTCATTCAACAAGCCAAAAGAATGCTTGTAACCTAAAATATTCAGTGATGTTCCATTACATATTTGATAATGGCTTTCCAGTTTGTGAACTGTTGCCTCTTCTTTGCATCTGGCAATAGCCTGAGCTTAATAAACCAGTTATTTTTGCTATCGGCAGTATTCTCAGGTCATAAAAAATGCAGAAATCTCATTCTGGAGTTACTGCTCTCTTTGACATAATGCTTTATTTTCCATTTCGTCTCTCCATTTGCAAATGTTGGTATGATTTCTTTTGCCTCTGTTGCTGAGCATTACCCCAAGTACAGATGAAATTCCATTAACCAAGATTTTTTTTTTTTTTTTTTGCTATACTACTCTGCAATTCTTTTCTCTTCCTCTGAACTATCTGAACAGTTTCATTACTCAAGCTCCTAACACTTAATATTTTTAAGCCGTCACAAATCATTTACCTCTTTCAAATTAAGACCTGATCATTAC